>NC_048308.1:55030603-55099323 GCF_013100865.1 Trachemys scripta elegans | reverse complement strand
TGAGTAAAAACCTCACTTCTTCGGATGCATAGAGTGCACTCTATGCATCCGAAGAAGTGAGGTTTTTACTCACGAAAGCTTATGCCCAAATAAATCTGTTAGTCTTTAAGGTGCCACCAGACTCCTTGTTGTTTTTGTAGATACAGACTAACACGGCTACCCCCTGATACTTGACACAAATTTTGAAGTTGTTTTCATTTTAAAGTTTTAGAACTTTAGCTGTTTTTCCCCATTTTTTTTGTGGTTTTTAAAATTGTATATATTTCAAAACTATTGTATAAATGGCCATCAGAATTTTTTGTTTGTGGAAAACATGTTTTGGGGGTTTTTTGGTAAATGAAAAATTTTAATCACCATTTCAATCCCATTATCAATAACCCTTTTTTTTTATTTTAACAAATGAAAAAGGAATGACATTCTTCATGAAAAACAAAAAATTTGGACAACCCCCTCAATGTTTTGTGGGAGAACATTGCTTTTGAAAAAAACATTTTTCAATGAGAACTTTTCATTCCAAAAATTGTTAAGCAGTTCTGTTGTCTCCGTGAGGATACTTGCTAGAGTGTCAGCTGCTTTGTCTTTAAAAGCAAGCCTTTTGCTTTTAAATCTTGGAAGGGCAGCATGGTCAAGTGGGGGGGGGGTAGAGTACTGGACGGAGAGTCAGGAGACATAGCTCTATGATTGACTTGCTGTGTGAACTTAGGGAAGTCACTTAGCTTCTCTGTGCCTTAGTTTCCCTATCTAAGGTTCATTTAAAATTAGAGACGTACTTGAGTTGCAAAGTTTGGGAATATCCAAGAATTTGGGGGATATATAGCCAAAGTTCAGACTTTGGGGGTTTATTCAGCATGTTATAGAAATAGAGAGAAGATGCAAAATTGGGAACCTGATCCAAACTTTCCCAACATCGGAGAGGTGTTTAGATTAATCTCTAATTAAAATATTCGCTGTTACTTAAGGAATACAACTTTCACCATTTCCAGGGATGTGGAATATTTAGACTTGCATTGTTTTGATTCAAGGGATGCCGTCTAGCTCATAAATAAAAACAAATCAACAGAATCGCACAATTAAGAGATTGAAATAACCTGTTAGATTAGTTTTGCAGGGCTTTTCCCTACAGTACATTTTCTAGTATCTTTCCTTCTGTTGCTCAGATTAATAATTTAAGGCCTGAATCAAAAGTAAAACCTTTTCTATTTTTCCATTTTAACATATATTGGTTACTCGTTGCTTTTGTTTTTAGGAGAAAAATGCAGGGATTTTCATAATTGGTTTTGGGGGGAAATTCCACATGGAAAATTCCACGGTTTTTGAAAAACAGTTAAAATGTTTAATAGAAAATCAAATGCTTGCCCTAAAGCCTTGTGTCTCTTTAAATACCGACTCCCAACAAGGGGAGGACAGCAATGCAGCAGCTAAATCCATTGCAGCTGGGGCTATACTAAAAACTGCAAAGCAAGCCTCCTGCTTTCGGCAGCCTGCAGGGGGGGATTCCAGAGCCAGCCTAGCTGAACTTCCCCTGTGAAGCCCATTTTCAGAGGTTTGGCACAAAGAGTAAGATTTGTCTTGAGTCCATGACCTCCATAATTCACCCCACTCTGTACGCAACTTAATTTTTTGCACTGACTAGGGTTGCCAACTCATGTCTGAACCCAGCTCTTCCAGGTGAAATATAGTACAAGAGCTTTCAGTTTTGGAGGACAAGCTAAAAGCTATCATTGGCCCTAGAAAAATGTTAGCTTCTCGAGGGGCTAAAGAGAAACGTATCATGGGCCATTAGTGTTTACCAAAATCATCTTTCACAAACTGCAACATCCACAGTTCATATCTTCATTGTATAAGAACTTATCATAAACTATTGTTTAATTATCAAGCAAAAGGACAAGCACTCAAGCATTTGGTTTTCACTGTACAATGTAGCTTGTGTGTAGCTGTCAATTACCATCAAAAATGGAAAGTTCATCCGCCCCTCCCCCTTTAAACCATCTTCATAAATTCAGATTAAGTTAAATGTTATGGAAAAATTGTCACCAGAAAACAATTACTCCAGGCACAAAGCCAGTGGTCTCAAGGTTAAAAAGGTATTTAAAAATACAACAAAAATACTACAAGTGGGTACAAATATTTTGTAGTAAGGCACAAAAAGCCACACTAAAGATCAATTATTAATTACTAAAGTTTCAGCTTATTATTTATTTAGTTGGTTTACATAAGGGTTGAAAAGAGAACAAAAATTAAAGATTTTGCTTTCTGATTCTCAGTGCTTTCCTTGCTGTAAAACAAAGCCTTTGGCGCTGTTAATTCAGGAACCAGGGAGAGGGAACTAAATTCTGTCCTCGTTTATACCTGCCAGACCTCACTGAAGTCAATGGATTTGCACAGGCATAACAAGGGCAGAATTTTGACCTTTATTTTTACATTGCTGAGAATATATTTGAGAATCGTACTGATGGAGATTGTTTCAAGTGATCATTGAGATCTGGATCCAGATTTAGGCCAAAATTCTCAAACTTTGGAGACTAATGTTAGGCCTGTAAACCCATATGTAACTGCCTAAATCAGTGGCCTGATTTTCAAACATCCTGAGCATATAGCAACTCAAAGTTCAGCAGAAACTGCTGGGTGCTCAGTGCCTTAAATAATTAGGTCCTGATTTAGGTGCTTGGCCGTAAGTCTTCAAAGTTTGGGGACAGAGTTTTGGTTTGGCCCATTATAAAAATGAGGACTGGTAGCAAAATTTGGATCTGTATCCCAGGTCAGATTCGAAATGCCCTCCAAAATGTAGGTATACTTCATATCAGGCTTATTGTTCTGAAGACAACTTTATTTACTGCTATAAAATTAGTTAATTCAGAGATAAATCCTGCCTTGGGATGCACGTTGAAGTTAATGGGAATAGTTTATGCACATCCAAAGACCGAATTTGGCCCTGCACTTGGAATTACAGGTCCTTGGTGGATCATCTCAATCATGGAAGTAGCACCAGATGTTTCTAAGGCTGGAATTCAAAAAGCATGAGCAGCACAGCAGTTATGAAATTTAATGAAAAACATTTCTTCTCCCTTTTCCAAAAATGTTAATTCCTTTTCTTGTAATGTATGAACTAATGTGATGGTTCAGTGCATTTTTGGACCAGTTAACAAAAGGATCCCACATTCCACCCCTCATTTCTACATCTGAAACTGTAATGCAGGCTGGGGAGCCAGAGAGAGGTGCAATCTCAATAGCTTTGCTAAATGTTCAATTTCACTGTCCATTATATCAGATAATGGATGAAACCCTAGAATGCAGAAAAATTCCACAGCTCTCCCATTCCCATACTTTCCCCGGTATTATTCGTATTGGCATGAGTAAGGTTCTAGGTTGGATCTTGGTAGTACAGCACATCCCATAAACTCAATACTTACCCCAGATAAAATCTCACTTGTAAATTGCTGCTTGCCTGACTCTGCTCCCAGTGAAGTCAATAGGGCCATTGATTTAGCAAAAGCAAAATTAAGACAACACTGAGCACTTTTGATAATCTCATTTTACAAGATCAAAGTATGATACAAACATTCATCCTCTCAACAGCGCTGCAAATAACCAAGCATTTTTAACCCCAAGTTGGCAGACTGAGATGTGAAGAGACGCACCCAAGGCCACACACTGAGTCTGTGGAGGAGCCAAATTAGAATTTGGGACTGTCTGACTCCCAGTCCCATGCTCAGACCTCCATACCATGCGGTCACCCAGGAAAAGTGATGTTTCCTCCTCACGGAAAGAGGTCTGTAGGATAAGCAGCAACATGTGCTATGCTAGAAGGCATCATGGTAAAAAAGAGGTCTGACAGAGTTAATGGACTCAGTTGAACTGCCTGACATGTATTATTTACTGCATTCTGGCACCATAAAATGTCAGCAGCTTGCACACAATGAACAGGAAAAAGGTTCTGTATCTGATTTATTCCATGAACACTAAGAAGGTTTTATATCTGATATATTAACATAGAGTGAAATTAATTCTACTGAACTTTGATAGGCATTGATTAAACAGGTCACATCTAGAGTACCCTGCATATGCCATTCTGAACATACTGTAGCGTATACAATATACTATAGATTTTTCTACTAAAAACATCAGTCATCTGGAATCAACAAAAGTAATTAATAAAATTTAAATGGCTACACAATATAATTCTATGAAGGTTCATGCTAGGATGAAACAAGACCCTATATTGGTCTTGAGCCACAATGAATAATACAATTATTTTTATTTTGCAAGAGGTCACAACAGAAATGTTTGAGATTTAAGCTGCCAGAACTATAAATTTAGCAGAAAGTAGGCATTTAATGATAGATTTCATTGCTGTGGTTTAGGTTTTATTTTGACTGTTTGTTTTGTCTTAAAAACACTAATGCTGAAATGTTGTCTCAAATCTTTATTTTCAAATTACTTATTATATTGCCATAAATTATAGGGTGCAGTAAAAGCCAGATTTAAAAGGAGGCATATTTTACTTTCTCATCTTTCTATAAATAGCACAACACTTTTATGAAACAAGAATAATAAAAAAAGTTCTTTTTATATGACTAAAGTTGCAAGTGCAGAATTAATGGCTTTCCTCCAAGTGGCACAATGAATTGGTCCAAATTTAGGAGCATAATGGTTAACTTTAGGAAGTCCATGTAAAACTGTAATCTAAAATTCCACCACAATTACAATGTTTCTACTCAAATAATAGTTAAGTCCATGGGGCGAGTGCTAGCAAATACCTTGTAAAGATGTTCTTATGGCTTTCATTGTTTTGATGCTTTTGCATTTTCAGCATATGTTATTAGAAACGGCAAAAGACCTGAGCCGTGACCCATGACTGTGGGTTACAATCAAACATGAGCACTTGGACAAAAATAAAGGGTGGAGCACTTTGTTGATAGTGGAGAATAAGATGTGCCACGTTTACAAGATGACAAGTAAACAAAGTTCATGGGAGACTTGTTGAGCATAACGTAGCCAAAACTGAAGGGTATTTTTTGAGGGTATTTTTTGAGGGCTGCAGCTGAGCATACTCACCTGGGTGACAGACAAGAAGTCCAGGGCACTGGTAGGTGTTTTGAAATCATAAATATGCATGCACATAGTCTCTTTCTGATCCACTCATCCGTTCTTTGTTGATGATCAGGCAGGGTTTGGGAATATACAAGTGCTTTCCCCATGTGTAGGATTCCTGTAAACTTCAATATCCCGCTAGCTCATCACAATAATAGAGCAGAAGGGAGTGAGGGGAGATGGTGTGACCTACACACATCCACCCCTCAACCAACCCAGATCTGCATGGATAGGTTTTTTTAGGCTTACCAGCCTTTGGTGATATTCCTGTGAATGGTCAGAGATGAATATACATATTACAGCCAAAAGGCTGCCGATTGTTACTTTAACTCATCATCTAGAGCAGTGGTCTCCAAACTTTTTTGATTGTGCACCCCTATCAGTAAAAAAATTTTTGAGTACGCACCCCCTGCCGCATCGGCTCTACCATTTTTGCTGAGGGGGAGGGGAACGCTCCTCATGCCGGGATCCTCTTGCGCACCCCCTGGGGTGCATGCACCCCACTTTGGAGACCTGTTCTAGAGGGACTGTTAGTGAGCCCCATTTTAGGATGTGTAACATTTTCCATTGTAAAAGACCTTGTCTGAGCAGCATCCCTAACAGCCGCATTGTAGAGCGAGCTGGAAAGGTTGTCCCTGCAGAAAATTTTGATTTTTCAGTGAAAAATTGAAAACTCTTAGGGAAAAAGCTCTGAAGCTGACTCTTTCCTATATAATGAAGGCCCAGTTAATGCTGCCAAGGTAATGCTTTTATGAGCCCATATCCAACAGTACCCAACCATCCTACACATCATATTACTGGAGGGGCAGGAATAATCTGCCCCTGATAAGATGTAGCTGGGTCCAGGAATGTACACATCAGGCCCTTCCCTGGAGGGCCCGTTCTGTGGCTCTAGCTACAGAGAATCTGCAGGGCATTAACTGGATGGGTTCTGAGAGAGGCAGAAGGGGGGACCACCCCACCTATCACTGTTGGCTGCTGCTCTTTTCCTCACTTATGCACATGAGGAAGAAGTGGCCTGAATTTGAACCACAGACCATTTAGTCCCACAAAGAAAGAGAGGCTGAGACCCCACATTTCCCTTCATGACCTTTGCACTCTCATTTGAGATGAACCAGAACTATACTTTCCTCTGATTGCTACGTTGTTGTGTGTTCATTTAGCTAGCACAGAGTAGATCTCTTCAGCCACAACGTAAGTGCTTTCCCACCATTCTCTGACTTCTCATGTTACAGGACTTGGGTCCCAGGATGACCACACCCTGTAATGTTAAGGAGTGTAACTTCAGTGGTTCCATGTGCTGTGGCTCTACCAGCCATGCCCCCTCCCCTTCCTTGGCGTGCACAGTGCCCCCCAAATAGTTCTCTGCACTGCCATAGTTGGAGTGCTGTGAATCAGTTTCATATCATACAGGGGCCACAGATATTCCTGTATCATCTCCCTCTACCCTGCATAGTAGAAACACAGCAGTTCTGCTGACTCCAGCAGGTTGTGCCTCAGTGTGGGCATTCATGGCTTATGGCCTAATGGGGGTGCAGGATTTGCCCATTGGTTTCAGATGAGAATTCACCCACATTTCTGGCAAGGAAAATATTTCTCTGCATCCTTCTTTTATCACCTCCTGCAGCCCAGTCAGCAGAGCAGTAATTCTGTGTCCTCAAGTGTGACCTACTTTGGGGGGGATTGGGTGGTGGTAGGGAACCTGTTTAGATAAAAACTCTGATCTGAACCAGAACTTTCTCAAAGTTCAAGTTAGTTCCACTCCCTCCCCACTCTTTTTTGCACCTTATTCTTCAATTTTACCCTCCTCTGCCGGGAGAGAAAGTACTGAGATCGCGTGAGAGAAGCTGCATTGGTTGCCCATCCAGTACTTGACCCCAAGTAGGAAGCATTGAAAATCATCTTTAAAAATCTGCTCTTGTGATCTTTCCAGCCCAGTGCAGCAGTCAAGAGGCTCAGGTCTTTTAGATAAGCAAGTGAATGCAGGATTCTTTAACCACTGAAAGTGATGCTGCAGACTTCTAGTTTCTGCTTTGGTGGCTAGCCCGTAAGTGACTGGGATTCTAACAAGGTCGTTCTCCAGCTATCTCTGCTAGAAGAGGTGAATGAGCTGCATGTGCACTCAATACATGAGAATTAATAGAAGCAATTTTCACTGACTTCACTTAAGTTTTTGGCCAAAAGCACTGTAGGCGTTTGCTAACGAAAGTAGGTGGCCTGTGCCTCAGCCCATATACTGTCACGAAGACAAAGAATCACTCAACGAGGCATCAATCTGTTTCTCTTTGCAGGGCTGTCTCTTTCCCCCCCTTTGTCAGTCAAAGGTGCCAATGTCTCTTCGTCTCCCTCCCCCCTAGTAGATTGGTGTCAGTCATTCCTGTTTTCTCTTTTTATTAATGATTTTGCATAGAGATGTCATTACTGTTCTATACATTTGTATGCAGATGGCACGACTGTGCATTTTAATGGCAAATCTGTTTCTCACATAACGACTGAACTGCAAAAAGACTTTGACAGACTGGTTCCAGGAAAACAAACTGGTTTTAAATGTAGCAAAAACTAAAACAATGCCTTTTGGCTCTCCTAATCATCTGAACTCAAATGATGATTTTCCTTTGAAGTCAAATCTTCAGGAGAACTGTGGACAAACTTTTACATCCTGGTCTTGCCCTCTCCCCAAGTTTAAGATTCAAAGGATGCTATCAAGCATGATGGGCCAAATGAATCCCTGGTCCTAACTCAATGGAGTTACACCAGGATTGAATGTGGCCTGTTAATCAGACACTGGGACTAATAGGTGGATTGGGTGCGGCTGGGATGAAGCCAATGGTGTCTTAAAGTTGCCCAAGGTATCAATTTCCTTCTTCTCAATGTTCTGTATATATTAAACTCAAAGGACTTGATCCTTCATTCCCTAGGTACCAAAATCATATTGAATAAGGAGCAGGATTCATAGTGTTTAAAAAAAAAAAAATCAATCAGGGGAAAGAATTGCAGTGATGTAAAACGTTGCAAAACTGAAATATTCCATGCAAGGTCCGAGAGTCGCAACAAACAGTGTTTCCCTTGTTGTTGAACATGCCGTTTTCTATGCTGGGTGCAACACTGTATAGAAATGGTGCTGATAGGAAATCCAACTGTAAATAATAAATACGAGTAAGGAAAATGTATGTTACCTGAGAAGCTCAAAGTCACGTCTGGGAATTGCCATATTATCCCAAACTCCTAAAATTAGCTCAGGTCCCTCTAGAGTCGAGGTGAAACTATTGCAATCACCAGACCCTAAGGATGTGTTTAGACTCCCTTGTCGAAAGGGCAGCAGAACACTGGTTTTCCCATTGTTCCAAATGTTCAGTAGAAGGCAGCAGCTCAATTGCTGCTCCCAATCTAGTTAAGTCCAATAGAGTTCAGATTCCAATCATACCTGGGGTTTTCTCCCAGTTGCAGCTAAGCAGACTGTAAACTTCTGATTTTAGTATGGCAGCACTTCAATGAAATCCCAAAAGATGGGGGTGGAGGGGAGGCAATAAGCACTTGTTGAAAGCATCGGCTCCCTCCCTGTCTTTCCAGTGTAACTATGAGCAAGCATCAGACTTTAATCACGTGGTCATTGACCACAGCTGCATTTTATATCAACTTCTGCAGCCTGTGTGTAGGATGATAAACCTAAATCAGTGAAGAGCTGGTTCAAGAACAACAGCGTATATCATTAAAAAAGCATCATTTAGCAGCATTCTTTCATGACAAAGTGTTATGTCATTTTTGTTTCATCATAAATAAAGGGGGCATTGGATACATTCTTGGCACAATAGAGCAGCTGCCAAACGTGAATGTGGTTTGAATTTATTAGAAGTGATTGATTATTATTTTTATTCACCATGTTAAATGGAAAGCATCCTTCTGTGGGGCGACAGTAACTTTCCTTCTCCCTCTCCATCCCGTGTCCCTGTACTAAATCAACACACAGGTGAAAACAATTGTGCTAATATTTCACAATGCAATTTATTTTAAGTTACTGTGGTTGTATTTTTTCGGTAACAAAAACTGCTCTTTATTTTTTATGTTTTTATTTTTTTTTAAATTTGAAACACAAAGTTTCAGCAAACCAGCGAGGGCATAGATGGAACACAGATATTGAAATATGTGAAATAAGGTCAAAATGGATCAGAAAGAGCATATATAAGTACCAAAGGAGGGGGTTATCTGTATATATTAAAAGCTGCACTAGCAATATGAGCTTAAATATTGCAGGAACCTCTGATGGGTTTACTCAGAGTGTAACTCAGAAAAACCTGAGAGCTCATTTTTGTAAGTCTTATTGCATCCTGTAAGTAACAATAATGTTGTGTAGCTGTGAGGAACTGTCTCAGATTGAGGTGTAAATAGAGGAAATTTTGGAACAAACAAATAAATTAAACAGTGATAAGTCACCAGGACTAGATGATATTCACCCAAGAATTCTGAAAGAACTAAAATATGAAATTGCAGAACTACTAACTGTGGTATGTAACCTATCACTTAAATCAGTCTCTGTACCAGATGATTGGAGGATAGCTAACGGGATGCTAATTTTTAAAACATGTTCCAGAGGTTATCCTGGCCATTAGAGGTTGGTAAGCCTAACTTCAATATGAGGCAAATTGTCGAAACTAGAGTAAAGAACAGCATTATCAGACACATAGATGAACACTATTTGTTGGGAAAGAGTCAACGTGGTTTTTGTAAAGGGAAATCGTGCCTCACCAATCTATTAGAATTCTTTGAGGAGTGGGTCAAAAAACATGTGGACAAGAGGGATCCAGTAGATACAGTGTATTTGGACTTTCAGAAAGCCCCTCACTAAAGGCTCTCAAGCAAAGTAAGCTGTCATGGGTTATGAAGGAAGGTCCTCTCCTGGATCAGCAACTGGCTAAAAGACAGGAAACAAAGGAAGGAATAAATGGTCAGTTTTCAGAATGGAGAGAGGTAAATACTAGGGTCTCCCTGGGATCTGTACTGGGACCAGTGCTTTTCAGCATATTCATAAATGAGCTGGAAAAAGGGGTAAACTGATGGAAAAGTTTGCAGATTATACAAAATTACTCAAGGTAGTTGAGTCCAAATCAGATTGTGAAGAGTACAAAGGAATCTCACAAAACTGGGTGACTGGGCAACAAAAGGGGAAGATGAAATTCAATGTTGATCAATGCAAAGTAATGCACATTGGAAAACATAATCCCACTTATACATTCAAAATGATGGGGTCTAAATTAGCTGTTACCATTCAAGAAAGAGATCTTGGAGTCATTGTGGATAGTTCTCTGAAAACATCCACTCAATGTACAGTGGCAGTCAAAAAAAAAAAAAACCAAACAAACAAATAAAAAAAAAAGGTGAACAGAATGTTAGGAACCATTAGGAAAGGGATAGATAATAAGACAGAAAATATAATATTGCCTCTCTATAAATCCATGGTGCACCCACACCTTGAATACTGCATATAGTTCTGGTCACTCCATCTCAAAAACATATATTAGAAATGGAAAAGGTACAGAGAAGGGCAACAAAAATGATTAGGAATATTAAACCGCTTTCATCTGAAGTGAGATGAAAAAGATGAACTACGCAGCTTGGAAAAGAGATGACTAAGGGGGGATATGACAGAGGTCCATAAAACATGAATGGTGTGGAAAATGTGAATGAGGAAGAGTTATTTACACCATCACTTAACAGAAGTATCGCACTGTCTGGAGTGGCTCATGAACGAGAATGTCAACCTCAGGGCAGATTGTTAAGAAAACAGGGCACAAATCCTAAATTAGTTGTGAGTTCTATAGTTAGCTTTCACCAACCCAATAACAAGTGTAAACTTGGGTACTATACAGCCTTAACATGGGATACAGAAATTTATAAGTAGGATTAATACATGCAGCAATCTACAAGCATTCCATGAAGTTGAATAACACTAACCTCTATTTCAACTATACTAACCCACAGGTGAGCCAGACTGGTTTCCAGCTATGCATTTGTCAGTGTGCAGTGAGGCCTTGGCATGAGCTGGCACCAGGTCTGCCAGCATCATACCTCCAACACAAAACTGATGTGGATGGGTTGCCACTGATGCTTCTAAATACACCTCAGAAACCCCCCTCAGTCTTGCTAAGGTATCTGGCACTATATTTTCTGTCCCCTTGAAATGGATTATATTTTTGTGTTCCTGCAGTGCCAGACTCCAGTGTAGTAATCTAGAATTATCTTGGTGCAACCATATTAGAGGGGTATCAGAGTAGCAGCCGTGTTAGTCTGTATCCGCAAAAAGAATGAGAAGTACTTGTGGCACCTTAGAGACTAACAAATTTATTTGATCATAAGCTTTTGTGGGCTAAAACCCACTTCATCGGATGCATGCAGTGGAAAATACAGTAGGAAGATATAGATATACACAGAAAACATGAAACAATGGGTGTTACCATACACACTATAACGAGAGTGATCAGTTAAGGTGAGCTATTACCAGCAGGAGAGAATTAATTTTTTTTTTTTTTTTTTTTTTAGTGGTAATCAAAATGGCCCATTTCCAGCAGTTGACAAGAAGATGTGAGGAACCATAGGGGGGAAAAATAAACATGGGGAAATAGTTTTACTTTGTGTAATGACCCATCCATTCCCAGTCTTTATTCAAGCCTAATTTAATGGTGTCCAATTTGCAAATTAATTTCAATTCAGCAGTCTCTTGTTGGAGTCTGTTTTTGAAGGTTTTTTGTTGTTGTAATCTTGTGACTTTTAGGTCTGCAATCGAGTGACCAGGGAGATTGAAGTGTTCTCCAACTGGTTTTTGAATGTTATAATTCTTGACGTCTGATTTGTGTCCATTTATTCTTTTACGTAGAGACTGTCCGGTTTGGCCAATGTACATGGCAGAGGAGCATTGCTGGCACATACTAATGTGGTATATGCCATCAATCAGACGTCAAGATGGCTGCCTTTACCTCATCTATAATTATCCATAACAATTGTTCCTGGGCTATCAGAGCAAATAGTTTTAAATAATCACCTTTAGTCCACGCCCCCATTTCCATTTTCTCATAACATTACACATTTTATGCACATGAGTGATATTGTCAAATATTTTAAGATTTCTATACTTCATTCGATAGGACTCAGTGGTAATCTTAAACCATTTCAGCACATTTTATTTAAATTTCTTACACACCGTAGCATCACCTTCCTCCATATCATTAGAAAACTTGTCTTGCTTTCCCAGTTAATCTGGTTTGGAGCATTGGCATCCACAGACTTCAGTTGTCACACAAGCCCATAGGTAGCTCATTTTTAATGTCAGGCTCTAGCCAGATGTAGCTATGGGTAAAATTTTCAAAATCACTTGAGTGACTTAGGAGCCTACATTCCATTTTCAAGAGCACCTAAATTCATAGAAGGCCAACAGTCCTATTGAAAGTCAATGGGACTTAGGTTCCTAACTCACTTAATTTTGAAAATTTCCCCCTTAGCTCCATCTTATACCTGTCACTATTGTGTATGTGTACGGACACTCACTCACTCTCGAACCTCCCTTGTAAAGAGTTAAGTGGAAAACAGCCGTTTAAGTCAGTAAGGCAGAGAGAGGGCCACAGAAAATGGTCAGTTGATTGATTATGGACACTTTTTAAACAGAAAAACCTGGTGCTAGAACAGCTCAACTTAGGAATCTGGAGGAATGTGTGGATTTCAAATAATATTTTTGGTTCTCCAGTCGCTACCAATGAGGATGATTAGAAACATTATACCATCCACTTGACCTGGAAGCCAATGGCATGTCAGGTACTAGATCTGGGACAATACTTTATTCATAAAATGCACTTCTCTTCTTGTTTGTGGAATATTCCTGAGCACATAATTATTTATCCAAATTTAGTGCTTGATTAATTTTTCACACGCTTTCTTTACTCTGTGGCTTGGTATTCAATTCTCAGTCAAAATCTGAGTTACCTTGCTTTGCTGTGATTGGTCACAAATCACATGCTCTTATTTCTGTTCTCTAATTGATGCTGAACTTAGCTCTATTATAAGGTTTCTGGTGCAAATGGTCGTGGACAGTAAATCTTAAATTAATTTGCTGTAGTATATAAGCTTAAACTTTGCTTTTGGTGCTTTCTTCCCTCTGCTCTGATAATGGGGGGGAAAAAGGCAACTCTGGGTGGCAGTTGTCCGTGCTAGTGGCTTCCTTTTTCCCCTTACCTGCGTGTAGATGATCATGAAAGAGAGTTGGATATTTCTGCTCACCTCCCTCTTGATCTAGCAAAGGGCCTGGTCGAGGCAGTTTGGCATCAGGTATTGGCTACTGCTGGAGGTAGGATGGCAAACTGGAATGACCAATGGTTTGGTTAGTGTGGCAATTCCTATATTCTTATAGCTGAATGACTTTCTTGTTTATTGAACAAAGTCAGTCTGATCCTGTCACAAAATGTCAGGAGAACAGGATTTAAATAGAATGCTACTACTGTTTGCAATTTCATGTGCTGTATGAATCGGGCTGAGATCATAGCTTGCAATGCAATGTATTTTCTTTGGAAGAACATCCATATTTATAAATCCTGTCTTTTTATATATATAATGTGTTTGTATGTATATATATTTATATATATAATATAGGTTCATCCATATTTCTGCTTAGCTGAGCAATCTGATGGCTATCATCCAGGAGATTGTGACTCAATGGAATATTTTCTTGTCAGACAGCTTAATTAAACTAAGGTACACGTAGGTGGATGATGTGACGGCGCTGAGTTCTGGGGAACAGTCATTCAAAGTTCATGTTCGTTCTGAAGGGAGGGGCCATCAGGATGTATGGTAAGGAAAAACTGGCAATCCTAGGATAGGGGTGTGTGTGTGTGTGTGTGTTTGGGTGGAAAAGCATAATGAATGCACAACACAGTACTGGAGCTTGTGATGAGTACTTGGGTGACTGGGGTTACTGCAGAAAGAAGGAAAATTTAGGAACAAATATGGAGGTCCTGACTGTAGAAGCAGATGGGGAAGAAAGAGGCAAGGGTGGAAACTCTGGTCCCTTTTAAGTCAATGGCAAAATTCCCATGGAGTTCAGTGGGGCCAGGATTTCACCTGTGGATCCCAGGAAGCAAGGCAGTTGGGTGGGAGTTGAGGGTAGGAGGAGAAACACAGATGGCAGAAATGACAGCTCTAGACCCCGCTATTTGATGAGTGAGTGTTTGGGTGAGAGGCTTGCACGGCTAGTGCAGAGTCAGTAAAGGTCTTCTGTTTCCTCGCTCTCACTCTGGCATCATTCACCAGCATTAAATTCACTTCTGCAAAAGGCCAAGAACGTCAAATAACTTCCTCCAGAAGCTTCTTCACACCCTTCCATTTCAGTTACAACAACAACAAAAGCAAAATGTTTTCCAAATTAACCCACAGGATAAATGTTTCTCTATCTCAGTTAAATATCGGTAGTTTATGTGTTGTACTAGGAAGGATATGAAGTCATTATTTCAAAATAATTGTTGGAGAGCTCGGGAAATCTTTCCACTTTGCTCCTCACAGAAGTACAAACATCTTGGGTCAGGAGAACTGTGGATTCCAGAGAGAATAAACTGCATTAAAATTTTAACAATTTTGTGACCCTAATGCATGCATGTTTGCTATTATTTACAGAAGCTCCCTGAGATGATAAACATGATATAAAAAATTTAACCACCCAAAAAAAAAAGTTAAAGAAACATTATGGCACTGACTAATCCCAGTGAAGCAAGGAAATTCAGGATTCAGCAAGCGCCATCTGTAGTGCTGCAGATGCTGTTCTTCATGAGGGGGATGCAGAATATCAGGTGATATAACACGCCATTCATTTCTATTACGCAGAAGCAGAACCGAATTCTTCTTTGTTCACATTAGTTTGCTTGAACTTTCAATATTTGTTCTCTGTAGCATGTTGTTTTTCATATTGTAAATCCTGTAGTACTTGGGTAGGGGGAAGAGGGAGGAAAGAATCACACAAGCCCTTGGTGAGTGGCATCCCCGGATCCAAGTGTGGCTCAGACCTGCCAAGTGTTGCTCATGTGCTCCTGATGTCACTCTCTCACTCATGAGAGCTGAAATGTCATCCAGATGCAAGGCTACAGGCAGGGAGCAAGGTTTCCCCTTCAGGTCCTTCTCTTGGACAGTAGAAGCTGCTTCAGGCAGGCTGAGAATGCTATCAAGACTTCCTTCTTCTCTCTGCTCTCCTTGCTGGCCCCCTCACTTCCAACTGACACTCATTGTGGCCCAGTGGGTCAGGAAATGGACAGGAATAGGTATCCAGAACTGTTGCCTCCTGGTCCTGAGCAGCAGCACGTCCAACCCACAGGGGTCAGCCATGATGTGAGGCAGATGTGGTAACAAAGAAATTCAGGGTCAGGAAGGACTGAGACAGAGGCTGAGCCACTGTGGGAAGAGGGCCAGCGAAAAAGTAAAGGGGGAAGAAAGGACAAGGGGATAGATAAAGAGAAGCAGTGGTGAAGACAAGAAGAAACTGGAGAAAGATTGTGACCAGAAGAAGGAAGAAAAGAAGTGCTGCAGGGCCAAATAGGGAAAAGAGGGTTTTGTGGCTAATGCACAGGACTGGGAGCTAGGACTCCTGGGTTCCCAGCTCTGCCAATCGGTCATCTTGGGAAAAGCCACCTTCTGTGCTTCTGTTAGCCTTCTTTAAAATGGGCAGAGTAATGGTGAAAGCACCTTAAGATCCCAAGATAGGAGCCCTGATACACCATTATTAACTAGGGGGAGGAAGGATGATCACTTCATGTGCTCACATTTGCAAACGTATTGCTCAAGGAGATACTTAGGCCTTCTAGGGCCCTGTAATTCGCCTTAGCTGCATGTGTGCTCATTAAGAGCACTTCTGAAATTGCCCCTCTGTGTCATGCTATGGCTGCCAAGCTGTTCAGGAATGTTTGTACTCTTCCCCCATTGGAATGTGCATTGTTTGGCATAGCAGGCCATTACACTAACAGCTGTAAAAGGCACATGGAACTGGGATGAGGATCCACTCACCTTACTTTGTGTCCCCCTCATCTTTCTGTGCAAGGCAATTCCCCAGCTGCCCAAAACACAGAACCTACACTGCACTGACACAACGCACTGTGCATTTCTGACCCTGCAGACGGCCCAGGGCATAAGAGATTTATAAACAGCTGATCCAGCAGAAGCTAAAAAAACCACACAGATCTTCACCATGGATTTCCTACACAGGGTATTTGGGCTGAGAAGACTTGGTGAGTTTGAGCAAAACAGGCCTTAGTCTGGGTACCAAGTAAGTTATCTGCTCTGATATGAACCTTAAAGGTTTTTGGTTCCATTCATTTCAGTCTTAGGCCTGGTTTTCATGCTAGTTCCTCTTCTAGTTGTAAGCCTGTTTTAACAAGGAAGTTGGCAGGAGGCTTTTTAACTGTTGTTTAGGTGTCAAATATGGTTCCCACAAAACACCCCATTTTATTTTTATAATTATTACTGAATGAAGCTGAAATTACTACAGAAAAAATTGTAAAATGTCATGCAATCTCTGGAGAAAATATTAAAGGAGACATGTTTGACCAGTTTTGTTGCGAACTGAAGCCTGGAGGATGCTAACAAGAACAAATTCGGTCAATACTCATACAAATAAAAAATAGAGTTGTCAAAGGCTTTCTGAAAATCCAAGGGCACTGTATCTACTGGATCACCCTTGTCCACATGTTTGTTGACCCCCTCAAAGAATTCTAATAGATTGATGATTTAGACTCATAGACTTTAAGGTCAGAAGGGACCATTATGATCATCTGGTCTGACCCCCTGCATGCTGCAGGCCACAAAACCGTCCCTACCCCTTCCCTGGACTCTGCTGTTGAAGTCCCCAATCCTGTGTTTTAGTGACTTCAACTGGCAGAGACCCTCCTGCTAGTGATCCCTGCCCCATGCTGCGGAGGAAGGCGAAAAACCTCCAGAGGCTCAGCCAATCTACCCTGGAGGGAAATTCCTTCCCGACCCCAAATATGGCGATCAGTAAGACCCCGAGCATATAGGTCTCTAGCCTGACCCCTGTTAGCCATTATACTATTTACGTACCATTGCTTGGTTTTCCTTGGCTACTATATTTTACCACTAAACCATTCCCTCCATAAACTTATCTAACTTAATCTTAAAACCAGACAGGTCCGTCGCCTCCACCGTTTCCCTCGGAAGGCCGTTCCAATATTTCACCCCTCTGATGGTCAGAAACCTTCGTCTAATTTCAAGCCTGAACTTCTCCACGGCCAGTTTATATCCATTCGTTCTCATGTCCACATTAGTACTAAGCTGGAATAATTCCTCTCCCTCCCTTGTATTTATCCCTCTGATATATTTAAAGATAGCAATCATATCCCCCCTCAGCCTTCGTTTTGTCAGACTAAACAACCCAAGCTCCTCTAGTCTCCTGTCATACAACAGGTTTTCCATTCCTCTGATCATCCTAGTCGCCCTTCTCTGCACCCGTTCCAGTTTGAGTTCATCTTTTTTAAACATGGGAGACCAGAACTGCACACAGTACTCCAAATGAGGTCTCACCAGCGCCTTATACAACAGAAGCAGGACCTCCTTATCCCTACTAGATATACCTCGCCTAATGAATCCCAAGACCGCATTGGCTTTTTTCACCGCCACGTCACATTGTCGACTCATAGTCATCCTGCGGTCTACAAGGACCCCTAGGTCCTTCTCCTCTTCCGTTACTTCTAAGCAATGCGTCCCCAACTTGTAACTAAAATTGTTATTAGTCATCCCCAAATGCATCACCTTACACTTTTCACTATTAAATTTCATCCTATTTCTGATACTCCAATTCACAAGCTCATTCAAGTCTCCCTGCAGAATATCCCTATCCTCCTCCGAATTTGCAACGCCTCCCACCTTCGTATCATCCGCAAACTTTATCAGCCCACTCCTGCAATCGGTTCCGAGGTCAGTTATAAATAGATTAAACAAAATGGGTCCCTTTACAAAATCCATGTAGAACAGATTGTTTCGCATATGTAGCTAACACATAGTGTAAGGGGCCATTCAAGGTGAAGTATGCCCATTAACACCCCTTCAGCCATAGGAGGAAAGGAAGGGGAGGGGAAGAAAAGCCACTAGTGGTGGTGGGGTGTCAGTGGGTTACAGATTGTTGCAATAAACCTTAAATCAGGTGTGTCTGTTCAGTCCATGATTTTTAGTGTCTAATAAAGTTATGAATTTAAGCTCCTGGGCTTGTCTTTTGAAAGTTTTTTTTGTGCAGATTTCCTTTGAGGATGAGGAGTGATCGGTCTGATAGAGAGTGATGACTTTGTGAAAAGTGTTCACCCACAGGTGATAGGGTGCTTTTTTGTCTTGTATCATTTTCCTGTGTGAGTTCATTCAGGAGCTCTGGGATTGTCTGGTTTCACCCACACAGTAGCTATTGGGGCACTTAGTGCACTAGATGAGGTATACCACATGTTGTGATAGGCATGTGCAGGACCCGTGGATCTTGAAAGAGGTGTTCGGGGTTGTAGACATCCAGGTGGGGGGCTCGTCCCTCACAGGCGCGAGTGGAAGCCAGGCTGCCTCACTCCATGGGGCTGGGGAACAGATCAGTCTCACAGGTCCAAGCCCTAAGTCGGGGCGGGGTCACAAGCAATCAGTAGTCCCGGGCTCAGGCCCTCAGGCAGGGGCTGAGCAAATAAACAGTCAGTTCAGGGCTCAGGCCCTCAGGCAGGGGAGGAGGAGAGACTGCCACCCGGCGTGGGGTGGCAGCGGGGGGACACAGGCCCACCCACTCCACTGTGTTCCAACCCGGGGCTCTGTCAGCAGCAATCCTTCTGCTGCTGGGTCAGTGGGGATCCTGACCGCAACACACTGACATAGGTTCGGGGTCTGCTATCCCCAGGCCACTTCCCATCTCCTCCTCCATGGCTACCTTCACGTCCTTAGCCTCGTCCGCCGTGTCCCAGATCATGGGCTCCTCAGGGCAGCGAGCACTGGGTAGATTGGGCGGCTCCTCCGGATCCTCAGTGAGGGGAAGTTCAATCCGCTCCTCAGGATACCGGGCCCGGGGCAGGCACGGCCAGTCCTCCTCAGGATACCGGGCCCGGGGCAGGCGCGGCCCAGCAGGAGCTCGGGCACCAGCGTTTGCCCTCTCCCGCGGTCGGGCCACATCTGAGCGCTGGGGCCAGGCCTTTATACTTCCTGTCCCGCCCCTTGACTTCTGGGGGGCGGGGACAGGCGGCAGTGACTCTGCCCACTCCGGCAGCTGTTCTGGCTCGTCCCTCGCAGGGGCAAGTGGGAGCCAGGCTGCCTCACTACAGGGGTATTGATCATTATAGCAGCAGAGATATGTCTGTAGGTTTTGTATCTGTTGTTCTGGCAGGGTCTTGTGCAGCTTTGAGTTGGTGTGTCCTAGTCTGTGGGGAGTTTGCTTCTGATGATGAGCTTGGAGAGGTTGGAGGGTTGTTTGAATGCCAAAAGAAGGGATTCAGGGGAGATTTCTTTCAGGATGGGATCTTCACCCAGTACGGGTTGTAGTTGTTTGTCTGAGTTCCAGTGTGGGGTGGTAGGTAACAACTAGGGGTTTGTGCTCAGAGGGGATTTTATTTCTGTAGTGAAACAGGTTCTCTTTGGGTATTTGGGTGGCCTGTTCCATGATGTGATCTACTTCTCTGGTGGAATGTCCTTGTTTGGTGAAGACATTTTTGTGTGTTAAGGTGTGTATCCCGGACTTTCTCCTTGGAGCATATTCTGTAGTATCTGAGTGCCTGGCTATAAATAACAGATTTCTTGGTGTGTTTGGAGTAGTTACTGGATCCAGGGTGATCCATGGGTTTCTTGTATATAATTGTCTGTAGAGTTCTGTTATTGAAACTGATCGTGGTGTCTAGGAAGTTGATGCTGGTGTGGGAATGTTCCAGAAAGAGTTTTAATAGACGGGTTGTGGTTATTGAAGTTGTTGTGGAAATCTATGACAGAGATTAAGTTGTCTATCCAGAGGAGGTAAGTTACAGGAATTTAGACTCCATTACACCCACTTATTGACATCCAATTCTCATCTCCTAATTCATCATCTTGGAATTCGGTTCAATTTCTGTGGCTACTTACTTTGTAGAGCTGAAGTGAAACTTCTGGAAAGAACTAAATGCTGTGCTTTACAGAACCTTCCGCTGGTATTGTATTTGGTCTGCTAATCTTTTGGATGAGCTTCTTCAGTAGGACCATTACTGTCCTTCCACTGATGTAATTCAAAAGGTGTGCCTCCCTCCCGCTGTGCCAAAAACCTCAATTGCCTCGTAGATCCCCAAAAAACTAAACCACACCTTCCCCAGTAACAAAATGCCCCAGATTTCCACTGTCTAGCTGTCCAAACCTCCAGTTCCTCTCAGACACTTGCCTTTCTGCCTTGTCAATACAAAAATCTGTGGCTCTCTGAAAACTGAGCAGTTGGGAGCTGCATCAACTAATGCACTGACTGCATTGTTCATTTTCCTTCCTAATTCAATAAAATCCTCGCTTGTATTTAATCTCCCTGTGGCTGCTGCAGAATTTCTAATTCACGAGATACCCTGGCTGTGGAATGTAGGGCCTGTTTGCTGGGGCACAGGTGGAGCATTGCTCTAAGTAGATACAATTTGTATGTATTTTTTTTTTTTTAAGTGCATCTGGCTACGAACTTTTCTGCCAAGCTGCATGTGAATTTAAGCATCAGTTTCCCTTCAAAAATGGGATTCTGGTGGGAATGTTGGCAGGGCCCTCACAACAGAAGGACTGGTGGGTGCTGCTGCTGTTACTGTACATAGCTGTTGTTGACATACTAAATTTTGTGCAATAAAAATAAAACCCTTGGTCAGAAGTGTCATGAAAGTTTGACTCTGCTCTTTAATTGTTTATCATCCTTGAAGATGCTTCTTGGAATTCAGGAACCAGTGAATCTGTTTCACATTTCTTTAGGCTTTATAAATACACCCTGTTTATATTAAAATGATAGACAAATATACATAAAGCTGGAAAACATGACCACAAACTTTTTCCTTCTTGCAAGGCACAAAAAAACCCCAATGACACTTTTATTGTTGCTAAACTTTTGCCCTTGGCTGGTAGAGCCTTCTTTATGTTTTAACAGATCCAGACAACCTTTTCATGTGGTCTTTTGATGTTCTATATTTTAGATTGCTTGTGGCTTTAAAAAATGAAAAATAAAAGGAAAGAGTAGGCCCTCTGTACAAACCTATCTCATGGCAACATTTTTTGAAAGTCAAAAGTATCATGGTTTTTAAAAGGAAAAGCATTTCCTCTTATCCTGGGAAGTTGAGTCAAAGGTTATTTATAAATGAGCATCTTGCAAATAATTGTGATATATTGGGTGTGAAAACGGAATAGAAATGAGAATAGGGAGGAAATACCTTTTTGTCTGTTTAGACTGTAGGCTCTTTGAGGCAGGGACTATCTCTTACAATGTGTCTGTCTGGGGCCTAGTGCAACATACTCCCAGTCTTGGATGAGCCTCTAGGTGCTATTGTGATATAAATAATATGGCTGCCTCCTTCCATTGCACAATCTCTGTTTTTACAAGTTTTTCATTTCTCCACTGTCACAGCACACATTTCCCTGGTAGCATCTGTCAGGCCAAATTCTTCCCTTGGATGTGTCAGAACATGTTGCAGACTTCATACATCAGTAGGAACTCTCACGACAGAATTTAGACCCTATGTTTCTCTAGCTGGGCACAGAGACAGAGCTGTGTCTTGTTGCTTATCCCCAAGAAATGGATAATGTATGATATTCCATATAAATGAGATGCCACATCTCTCTTCTGCTCTTTATCTCATTCATTAAGGCCAATAGTTTGATTATTCACCTTCAGTCATCTCTATAGTCTCTCCCTTCTGACTTCTTTTAACTAGTAATTGCTTGCTCCTGGTCATCCATGGTAGATCTGCCTGGAGAATTTACACAAGCTACCTCTCACTGTTCCATGTCACGTGATACATCTCCAAAACCACAGATATATCCAGATGCCTTTAGTTTGTGCAAAACAACAGGGAAGAAGAAGAAGAGGAAGGGATCTGTAGCCCAGGAACTGGCAAGGTTTTCATTTTCATCAGGCATGTGACCGTGGTGAAATAAATCTGTTAGTAGTCAGAAAGGGAGCAAGTTCTTGACAGATTTAGAGATGGCTACAGACAACATGCTCTAGCAAGGCAGTCTTGTAGCAGAAAAGGCTTGTGGCTTAAGAAGAATCTTTAACAGGGCTCAAAAAAGGACTAAATAAATTTATGGAGGATAGGCCCATCAATGGCTATTAGCCAGGATGGGCAGGAAAGGTGTCCCTAGCCTCTGTTTGCCAGAAGTTGGGAATGGGCAACGGGATGGATAACTTGATGATTACCTGTTCTGTTCATTCCCTCTGGGGCATTGGCCACTGTCGGAAGACAGGATACTGGGCTAGATGGACCTTTGGTCTGATCCAGTATGGCCATTCTTATGTTTCATTAAGAAGAACAGGGCCCCCAAGATTTACTGACTATGTAAATCAATCCCCAAACTTCATTAGGGAAAAAAGCCCAGCTAGAAAAAGTACAATTCAGATGTATGAAGATGTGAGAGCTGTAAAGACACCCACCTGAGAAAAGGGCTAAGGCCAACATTTTCAGATGTGTTTGCTTGAAAGGCTCCATATTTAACTCCTGGCTTCACTGACACTCTGCAAACAGATGGAAGTCCACTCACATGGACGCAGTTGCAGGAGTGAAGATTCTGGTGACTAAGCAGATGTTCTGATTTTTTTGGAGGTGCTGAGCACTTGTGATAGAAATTATGGGTATTCAGTACCTCTGAACATGAGGCCACCTATTTAAGCACCTAAATGCTGAAGGTAAGTGCCTCCCTTGAGGCACACACATTTGAAGATGGAGGCCTGTTCAAATGGGCAAGGTAACAAACCACAAATCCCACAGGGCTAATTTGATCTTTCTTTTCTGTTCAAAGCTCCTCTGTGTGCCTCTACAAACCTTCTAGGAAGCACCAAATTAGCTCCCACTAGGTCTTCTTTAACTTGGCCATTTATACAGTTAGCCCTTTTGTTACACGGTTTTGTAAAAGAGCATATCTTTGTATGCCGGCACTGCTCTTTTGCTAGCTCAGAGTATTGTTTGCATGCAAATTGGTTTGGGTCAGGTATTTGCTTTTTGAAAGATGATAGCAATTAACAATAACGTCTATAACTGAATTATGATAAGAAAGAGTTAACGGAAATGAGGAGGAGTTGAAACAAAAGCCTGTTCCCTATCTTATGCCAAGCCACATATTCCATAGCTATTTTTCCAACCTTTGTTAAGAGTGGTGTGTGTGTGTGTGTGTGTGTGTACGCGTGCACCTGAGTGAACTCCTGACTAATGATTTTGCCTGTGTACAGGGCACAGAAGCCCCTGACTGCATCGTAGCAGGCCAGATGATGGTGAGAACTTTTGGGCCCAGCATGGTAGGGCATCATGCTCACTCTGTGGGATGGAGGTGAGGAGCCACTCGGTGGGGTGGCACAGGGACTTTAAGAATCCTAGTCTGCCTCACTCGCTGCACAGGACTGCTGAAGTTCCAGGGACGCAATAACTTTGGGGGAGCACATGAAGGGAAAAGCACAAAGCAGTGTTCCAAAAACGAAATACTTATTTCATGTAAGGATCTATGTATGAGTTTTCATTTGAAGTATAGTCCTGCTAGGGTCCCTAGGTGAGTCCTCAACCCCTTCTGATCAAATGGTAACTGAAGGCAGCTGACAGATCCAATAATAGTACAGCTGGTCAGGGGGAAGAGCCTTTAGCTGGTGCAAACTCATGTGGCTCTACTGAAGCCCCTGGTGTGCTGGTTTGCACCAGATGACAATTGATATTTGAACTTTATTCATCACTGGGAGCAGAGGCATCTCTAGCTATAGATTAACTAGGCAGCTGCCAAGGGAGGCAGATTTGGCCTGGATGCCCCTCCATCATGATGGAGAGATGGCCAGGCCAAAACTGCCACTCGAGCTCTATGAGAAGGGCGGTGGCACACTGAAGTTTTTTGTTCGGAGCAACTTCTGACTAGAGGAGATCACTGACCAACACAACCATTGCCAAACCTAAGTCTGTACCTACACAGATGATCCGAGGCATCTGAGTAATGTGTGTGTGGGGGGGTCTCACCACAACCTTGCACCGCATGAGTGCATCCTCAGTGTCGTACATTGGTGGCCACAGACTGCAGCCCAGCACAAAGGGTAATAGTAAAATGCTTTTCCAGTACTATGGGTGGGCTGCCCCAGTGACGCCTCCCTGCTCGGGATCAGTCAGAACATGGGTTGACATGGAGCGCCGCAGGTCTATGCAGCTTCAACTGCATAGCCAGGAGGTGTCCTGATGACGACAGGACATCTGTTAAAATAGGGGGTTTGTATGTGATGTTACAGTGCTTCGCTCTGTGACATACACAGAGTCAAAGTTCAGTGCTTTTTATTGGGGTGATGCTCCCAAATTGGATCCTCGCCACATAGTAACGGTGCTGTTCATTTATTAACTCAGCTCAGTTTACTACTGTCACTCTTATTTAAAAGTTAACTCCCCAAAATGACATTAGCTACCTCCTAATCTTGTAGTCTGGCTATTGGATTACAGGTTCGATCCTATATTGAAGGGACGTGCAGGCTTCCAGCACTTAAGTTACTGTAGTGATTCTTGTAATCAAAGTTGCAAGAAGGTCTTGACTCCATCGCTGGGGCTCTGAATTAACAAAGGTTGGTGTTTGTTGTTTGTTTTCAAAATCAGCAGGCACTTGGCACCAAGCTATTTTGGGCCTCACAAAACTTTGCATAGACATGAAGGCACATTTGTAAAATAGGAGCTTTTCAAATACAGAAATGAATGGCAAGGTGATCAGGTTTTACTTGGTCCTTGCGTTTAATTAGCTATCTAAGAAAAAGTCATAGATCAGCATCCCTTAACCAGACATAAAGGATGGACACACTCAAAAGGACATAGTGGTTGTAGCCAGATATGGGTCTGACCTGTAGAGTTCTGATTTGGATCCAAACTATCCTCAAGTCTTCAGTGTTGAATCTAGGGAGTTGCGTTTGGCACAGCTCTAGCTACATCCACTTTGAAACCTTCCATTTTCAGTGAAGGTAATTTAAGAAGGCAACAGCTATTCAGTTCCACTTGCATTCGGATACTGACATCCTAGGCAGGGACTAGCTTTCCCCTCACATTCAGACTGCACTTGCCCCATGCCAGTAATGATCTCCTACTGATTTTAGACAGTGTTTATCAGTCATTTGCTTATGATGGACCTCTCAACAGCTTTTGGTATGACTGGCCATGGGCTATGTTGGTGCCTAAGGGATGTGACTGGTGTGTCTGCCCTCCAGTACATAAGAACGGCCGTACTGGGTCAGACCAAAGGTCCATCTAGCCCAGGATCCTGTCTACCAACAGTAGCCAATGCCAGGTGCCCCAGAGGGAGTGAACCTAACAGGTAATGATCAAGTGATCTCTCTCCTGCCATCCATCTCCACCCTCTGACAAACAGAGGCTAGGGACACCATTCCTTACCCATCCTGGCTAATAGCCATTAATGGACTTAACCACCATGAATTTATCCAGTTCTCTTTTAAATGCTGTTACAGTCCTAGCCTTCACAACCTCCACAGGTAAGGAATTCCACAAGTTGACTGTGTGCTGTGTGAAGGAGAACTTCCTTTTATTTGTTTTAAACCTGCTGCCTATTAATTTCATTTGGTAATCCCTAGTTCTTGTATTAAGGAAAAGTTATTTACTTATTCCCATATCTACTTTCTCCACATCACTTATGATTTTATATACCTCTATCATATCCCCCCTTAGTCTCCTCTTTTCCAAGCTGAAAAGTCCTAGCCTCTTTAATCTCTCCTCATATGGGACCCGTTCCAAACCCCTAATCATTTTAGTTGCCCTTCTCTGAACCCTTTCTAGTGCCAGTATATCTTTTTTTGAGATGAGGAGACCATATCTGTACATAGTATTCAAGATGTGGGCGTACCATCGATTTATATAAGGGCAATAATATATTGTCCTTCTTATTCTCTATCCCCTTTTTAATGATTCCTAACATCCTGTTTGCTTTTTTGACTGCCTCTGCACGCTGCATGGACGTCTTCAGAGAACTATCCACGATGATTCCAAGATCTTTTTCCTGATTCGTTGTAGCTAAATTAGCCCCCATCATATTGTATGTATAGTTGGGGTTATTTTTTCCAATGTGCATTACTTTACATTTATCCACATTAAATTGCATTTGCCATTTTGTTGCCCAATCACTTAGTTTTGAGAGATCTTTTTGAAGTTCTTCACAGTCTGCTTTGGTCTTAACTATCTTGAGCAGTTTAGTATCATCTGCAAACTTTGCCACCTCACTTTTTACCCCTTTCTCCAGATCACTTATGAATAAGTTGAATAGGATTGGTCCTAGGACTGACCCTTGGGGAACACCATAGTTACCCCTCTCCATTCTGAGAATTTACCATTAATTCCTTCCCTTTGTTCCCTGTCTTTTAACCCGTTCTCAATCCATGAAAGGACCTTCCCTTTTATCCCATGACAACTTAATTTACTTAAGAGCCTTTGGTGAGGGACCTTGTCAAAGGCTTTCTGGAAATCTAAGTACACTATGTCCACTGGATCCCCCTTGTCCACATGTTTGTTGACCCCTTCAAAGAACTCTAATAGATTAGTAAGACACGATTTCCCTTTACAGAAACCATGTTGACTTTTGCCCAACAATTTATGTTCTTCTATGTGTCTGACAATTTTATTCTTAACTATTGTTTCGACTAATTTGCCTGGTACTGACATTAGACTTACCGGTCTGTAACTGCCGGGATGATCACCTCTAGAGCCCTTTTTAAATATTGGCATTACATTAGCTATCTTCCAGTCGCTGGGTACAGAAACCGATTTAAAGGACAGGTTACAAACCATAGTTAATAGTTCCGCAACTTCACTTTTGAGTTCTTTCAGAACTCTTGGGTGAATGCCATCGGGTCCCGGTGACTTGTTACTGTTAAGTTTATCAATTAATTCCAAAACCTCCTCTTGTGACATACTTAAAAGGCAGATGTCAGGTGGCCAGTTGTGTTATGCTGTCCCGCAATGTTGTTCAACAGAGACATGAAACCACTTGGCAAGGTCATTTGTAAGCGGAAGAAAGAGTATCACTAGTATGGCTGTTGGTAGACATTAATATACTGGTGTCTCAGAGGTGGGCAAACTACGGCCCGTGGGACCATTCTCCCCGGCCCCTGAGCTCCTGGCCCGGGAGGCTAGCCCCCAGCCCCTCCCCCGCTGTCCTCCCTCCCCCGCAGCCTCAGTTCACTGCTGTGGGTGCAATGCTCTGGGTGGTGGTGCTGTGAGCTCCTGGGGCAGTGCAGCTGCAGAGCCCAGTCTGACCTAGTGCTTTGTGCTGCACAGTGCATGGCTGGCTCCAGCCGGGCAACGCGGCTGCCTGTCATGGTGCAGCCAAGCCGCTAGCCACCGGTGCTCCAGGCAGCGCGGTAAGGGGGCAGGGAGCGGGGGAGGGAGGTTGGATAGAGGACAGGGGAGTTTGGGGGTGGTCAGGGGCCAGGGGTGTCGATAGGGGTCAGGGCGGTCAGAGGGTGGGGAACAGGGGGGTTGAATGGGGGCAGAGGTTCCGGTGGTGGTCAGGGAGCAGGAGGGGTGGATGGGGCAGGCGTTCCAGGGGGGCAGTCAGGAAGGAGAGGGGGGGTTGGATGGGGCAGCGGGGGGCAGTTGGGGTGGGAGGTCCAGGGAGCAGGGGGGATGGATGGGGCAGGAGTCTCAGTGGGCCGTCCGGGGCGAGAAGCGGGGGGGTTGGATAGGGGCTGGGGGCTGGGCCACACCTGCCTGTTGGGGAGGCACAGCCTACCCTAACTGCCCCTCCATACAATTTCTGAAACCCGATGTGGCCCTCAGGCCAAAAAGTTTGCCCTGTGGTATCTCCTCCTCAGTGGACCTTGTAAGTTCTGTGTTCTGAAGGAATCTTTGGATGATATTGCCAGATGTATGTGTCAGCACAAACTTCTCTTCAACCCTGTGAATAAAGGAGTCTTGCTGCTAGATACAGGTAATTATTTTACCAGGATGCTCTTCCTTTGTTTGTAGTGGGAAGGAATGTACAAAGAAAGAAGTAAGGCTGAGAGTCTTGGCAACACTTTTGAGCATGCCCTTTCCATGGAAAGTCATGTGTTAGATGTGGTACCAAAGGCTTTTTTGGTTGTGGAATTTGCGCAGGCTGTGGTTGTCCTTTATCATCCCATGGTGACATCTCAACATCAGCTCATGCCTTTCTTACCACAGGACTTGATTACTATAATTCCCTCTGAGCAGGGCTTACAGCACTGTCTCTAGAGCTTGCAGCTTGTTCAGACTGTAGCAGCCTCTTAGCTCACTCATCAGGGTGGGAACAGTCATCATTATATAATTATATTTTATGTTCCTGGCCTTATTTGAAACAGCATCCTCACTTCCCTCCTTTCTGTTTGTCTGTTTTGCTGTCTACACACGGCTTTCTCTGATCATTTGTCTGCTTGCTAAAAAGGACACCGAAGCTGATCATGAAAAATTCATAATAAATAACCGTTGAAAAGCAATACAAAAGAGCATGAAAAATAAATATTGATTATCTAGTGCTGGGATGGAAATATTTCAAGTAGACTCAGAGAGAATACAAAAGATCTCTCTATAGCCTTATAAAAGGCTTTGGCCCTGTGAATTAACAGCTATAGATAACATGAGCCCCAGATAAATACTGGAAAGACAACCAACCAAAGTGTTTGGCTGTTATCAGCCAACCAGACAGAGCTGTCCAGTGCAAGTTGTCTTGGCCCAAATATTCTGGGAGGAAATATCCTGTCAAATTAAAATCCTGGGAAAAGCGGTCATGTCACAGGTGAGTCCTTGAAGCAATGTTTTATTATGTTGTGCGGCCTGGAATTTATTGAAATTTCGATGAAATTTTTTTCACTTTTTTGGGGAGCTGTATTATTTCATCGTTGTTGGCACACTTTTGTCATTCTTGCCTTATAATGGGATAGTCAATAGGTGGACCACAGGCCAAATCCAGACCTCCAGATGCTTTTGAACGGACCCCAAAATCTTTTTATTTACTTGTTGTTATCGTTATTGTTGTTTTCTCTGGAGTCTGGACCTTGACTATATTTTGGCTAAGAAATTTGGACTTTGACAAAAAATAGACTACCCCTGCCTTATAAGCTGGAGTCATGGGAAAAGACTCCCTAGTTATGGCTGTAGCTTGCTTTTCATTATATCCAAGTTTAAACCTCCTAAAAATATCCCTCTTTTCCGCTTGACATATCTGTGTGTTGTTTGTGTCCAATGGAGACGTTTTGGAGGAAAGGTTCAGGTCATTTGATGCATTTTTGAGAAAAGGAATTTCGAATAATGAGATGTTTCAGGTTTTTTTTAAAGTATCTTCAAGACAAGCAATAGAGGATCCTGTGGCACCTTTAAGACTACAGATTCAGATTTTACAGATTCAGACTAACACGGCTACCCCTCTGATACTGGTCTTCAAGACAAGTTAGTCTAGAAAGTTCATATTTGTCTTATTCTTTACACCCTGGAGATTTCTAGGATATTTTCAAAAGCAGCCGATGTTGGCCCAACTCTGCTCCCATTGACATCAATGGGAGCAGAGTGAGGTTAGTGCTGAGTGCTTCTTGCAACAATGCCATCTTTAGTTCACAGGAAATTTCGAGTTAAAGCTGGGTGCAAAATGCTGGCTTCCTTATGGGACTACAACCAATCATTCTGGTCACGATGGGCCAGCATGCACTTTGGAGCTAGATGCCCACAAAGAGATGGTGCAGAGCTGCCCCTCCTGGATGAGGAGACAATCATGCTTCAAGCCCCTCAGTGCACAGGCCTGGCTGGTGTGGGCTGCTGTCTGCAGTGCACCTGCCACCTACAGAGACCATTGCAGAAGTGGACAAAGGCCAGGGCTCTGCTCCTCCTCATCCCCTTTGGGACAGTTTACACCCGGGGAGGGGGGGGTTGTAGTCGTCTCTGTGCTCCTCTGCCCCTCACATGGGGTGGAGGTGGGATGTGAGGGAAGGGAGAATGCACCCCTATGGGCTTTTGAAAGTTCGAGCCCACCAGCTCCCAAGAGACATTTTAAACATCACCAGTTTCCATCCCTATCATCTTTCTCTATTACCTTCCCTCGCAGCCCCCTCTGCCAATTAAAGAGACGCTCATCTCTTGCTACTTTCCATTACAGCCTTCAGCTCTCTGCTCCTTCCTGATTTACAGACATCCTGAGAGTTGGCCCCTGTGACAGCAAGAATATAGCTTTCAAACATACACAACTAGTTTGTTAAAAGGCAATGCAGGCTGCCCGAGGCAGGGCAGATGTGCAGAAGGAGATGGAAGTGGGAGAGTAGCTATGTTCATTGCCAAAATGTTTAGTATAACTGATGCAGAGCAACAGCACGATCCAGCTAAGTAATAGGGGAGGAAGGATAGTCTAGTTCGTAGGGTTCTGGACTGGGACACAGGAGGGCTCTGCCATAGACTTCTTGTGTGACCTTGGGCAAGTCACTTAATCTACCCTGTGCTGCAATTCCCCATCTGTAAAATGGGAACAAAACTACTTTGTTGGCAATGCTACGGTCTGTTTTATGCAGTCGGGCAGACTAAATGATCATAGTGGCCCCTTCTGCATTATTGCCAGCCCCAGTTATTAAAAAATCATGAGGCAGACCCTCCCAAATGATGAGATTGGCTTAAAACTCATCAGATTTAAAAAAATAATACATTTGGGGCTCTTATCACTTGCTGTCTGGTTCTTGAGTGTTCGTGTTTTCAAGATTTTTGTCCCCAATCATGTGCTAAAACTTTTTGTTTTGTTTTATGCATTAAGTATGAATGCTGGAGCTTTATTTTAATGCAAGCTGGGATTTTCAGATTATCACATGACTCCAGCAGCTGGGGCTTGAAGAAAAACACAATTTTGTGATAAAATCGCTAGGGCTTGCACCACTACTTCAGGCCTTAAAATGCATGTTAAAAATCTTCCACTGAGACCTCACCACAGGGATGTTGTGAGGTTAAAATCCATTACTGATTGTGATGTGTTGATATCCTGTAGCGCCATCTAGCTAATTTTCAAGTGGAGTTGGTCTAAAATGGGATCATTTTTTTGTGAAAAAGGTATCTTTTTCGTTGGAAAATTTTGAAATTCAACCGATATGCAATTTTGTCTACCACAGATGTCTTTGCATCTTATCTCCTTTTCCTTTGCTTTACTCCCTCTCATCTTTCCTTCTTTTTTCTTCCTCCTCTTCCCTCTCTTGCCAGAGATGAAATGTGTCTGTGTGGGGCCTGTGAGCTTCTAGCCAGCTAGCAAGTGTCCAATATAATTAATTTCAAACTCAGCTTGAAATATAATTTACCTCCCCATTTTCATGGTTGGTGGGTGGGTTCGTTATAATTATTTCACAAGCATTTTGCCATTTAAAAAAAAGTAATACGAAAATAAAAAACGGCAGTGCAGGAGACAAAGGTTCTCTTGTGCAATTCTTTATCATTTCAATGTTTTATTAACCGCGTTAGAGGTATTTTTCAAGTGTTTATTTAATCAAGCTATTCAGTAGTCTCGAGAGTCAAGGCTTCTGCGTTAGTGCTGCGTTGATGCTCGGTCGAGCTTTACACTTTATAGGTTTTGGCACAGCAGCGAAACAGAAGCCTTGATGTTTGCGACTCGTGGCCCACCCAGAGCAAATATAAATTTTGATCAGTACAATAAGCATTCTCCATTCAGAATGTCAATAGCCAGCTTTTTAAAAATCCTACTATGTTTCTGAGTGCTGTGGGGCAGGATGGCATAGGGAATGTTAATGGGATACAGTGGATTCCTCACCATTAGGTTGCTGGTTCAAACCCGATGGAGATGATTAATGTGAAAATGTCAGTGCTGTCTGATGGCAATTCAAAAGTCTATATGAAATGGGTTGTTGGTCTCAGTCCACTTCCTAGTAGACAGGCGTCCTTATGCCAGTTGGCAGGGTTGCTGTTAGTCTCAGCAGGGATCTGGAGCTGAATGGGCCCAGAGGGAAGAGTGTACCACACCTTCACCCCCAAAGTTGTCATTCGAGGTCAGGTCTGAGGTTCACTGGGAAAGTTTGTACTGTGACCAATAAACAGACGCTTCAGTTCTAACGCTGACATTCGGGCATATTTCAACAGCCAGTGGGGTACAATGAATCCTTCCTCTCTCCTTGCTGTGTTTCGTCTAGCTTTATACTTTACTATGTGACAAGGTCTCCTTTGAATAATTTTTCTGGTTACGTTTGGTGCGGAGGAAAGCTGCTGTTTTAACCCCGTCGGGGCTCTGTGCATATGTGGGGCAAGTTTTGCAGTTCATAACTCCTGTTGGTGAGTTTGCATAAATAGTGAGTGCATCATGGACCAAATCCTGAGATTAAAAAAAAAAAAAGGCAAATTCCAGCAGCTTGCAACTCTGTGGCATGGTTTGGAAGAGTGATGGATAAGGCCTGCTGTCCTATCCTCCTCTAACGGAGGCGCTTCTACTACTCACTTTTGTCTTCTGGTGGGTGGGAAAGCTGCCATGGGCAGCTCCTCTAGGGTGTGGAATCCTTGATAAGGGCTCTGCTCTCTCTAACTCGTTTATGAAGTGCAAACACAATGTTTCCACTGGGCAGGTGCATGTGCACCTTCTGGATTTGACCCGTATCTCAATGAGCTGTCACTTGCAATGCCATGATAAACCTCGTGGCACCAGTGTGTGTGGACGGAGCGTGGCACACAAGGAATTAAACTGTTTTTTTTTTTCTCCATTTACCTGAAACTCATGCAAATGAGTGTAAAGCTTAAATATAAGCCTTGTTTTGAGAGATCCAGGTATACAAAGTAAAACACGAGATTTGGTAATTTACTCTAAAGGTTTTATTGACATAAAGCTGCAGTTTCTCACAGCAATATCACCTCATTGTGTGTGGACCTATGTATATATGATATCTCAATAACAGACTATCTTTTGGTTCTGTGTTTGTATAGTGCCTGCTTACTACAATGGAGTCCTGATTCCTGACTGAGGCCCCTAAGCACTACTGCAACACAGATAAATTGTGTGTGTGTGTGTGTGTGTGTGTGTGTTTTCATATATTTTATGGGCCTTGACCCAGATATCATTTGAATCAATGGAAAAATTCCCTCTGATCTCTATACAAGCAGGCCCATAACATATAAACCCTGTTCTAAATAGAGGGCCAGAACCTGAGCTCCATCCATGTTGCACTTAGCGCACTTCAGGAGGTGAAGGCACAGAAATGGCTTTAAATTACCTATTCAGCTCGCTGATCATCTGCCTTGCCTATAGCAGAGATATTCCCTAGTATAAGATAGAACAGCCTCAGGGATGCTCTAGCTTGCACCCAACTGCCCCCAGTCTGAGGATCACAGCGGCATAGGAATTCCTATTCCCCCCCAGCTATCCCAGTAAGGCTGGGGCTAGGAGAGGAGTAGCAGAGGAGCTACTATGCTGGCCTCGCACCATGTGAAGATTTAACAAATTAGGAGGAAGTTGAATCCACTGGGTTGCTGGCTTCTTTGCATTGCTAGAACAGCAAAAATCAGCCAGCCCAGCCCAAATGATCCAGCCCTTGTTTGTCTTTCAATGTTTGTATCCTATTTGCTCAGTTTACAATTAAAAATTGTTCTTATTTTTTCCCTAACTGCCAGCCCTGCAAACTCAAAATGGGATCCGAGTGCCAAGCTGGTCTCATGCATCATCCCTGCTCATGCATCATCACCAGATTTCACTGGTCCTTGTTGCTCTAAATTATACTTGGGGGAAATCTTGGATCAGCTGAAGTCCATGGGAGTTTTGCCATCAACTTCTGTATAGTCAGGATGGTGTCCATTGTCTTTAATGGGTTGCACTAGGCAGGAACTGGTCCTATATTTAGGGCCAAATTTTAAAAAGTATTTAGGTGTCTAACTCCTGATTTCAGTGGGAATTAGGTGCCTAAATACCTGTAAAAACCTAGCCCTGTGTTAACATTTCTGTTGGTGTTGCATGAGAAGGCATGAGCCAGACACGAGCTGCGTAGGTTTAGGGAGAAACTTCATGTATGGGCAGATTATTCCAGAATTGCCCTCTGTAGGTCTTTGCCTCTTTTTCTCAAGCATCTGTTCCTACTTGAGTTTGTCTGAGAAACTTAGACAACATTTTGTCAGAATATGTAGTTCCATTGAAATCAAAATGCTTCACAAAATCAGAGACACAAGGTGGGTGAGGTAATATCTTTTATTGGACCGACATCTGTTGGTGAGAGAGACAAGCTTTCTAGCTTACACTGAGCTCTTCTTCAGGCCACAGAATGAGGTCGATTTCACTGGAATTTTGTTTCAGAAAGCGTCCTGTTTTGACATTTTCAGAATGAAACGTTTTGATTTTTCCTTTTGAAATGTCTTTTCATTTAGTATTTTTATATTATAATGCTTAATAAAAAAAGTCAAGTGAAATGTTCTGATTGACTGCAAACAATTTTTTTTCAGAATTTTTTGTGTGGGGAGAATTTTGGAATTTTCGTTTTTCATTCTGATTTGGAATGGAGCCAAATTTCTAAATCTCAAAATTCTTTACAAAACAGAATTTCTGGTGTCAGTACAGATCACAGCCAGAGACAGGATACTGGGTTAGCTTTCTCCCCAGGATTCTATTGCAATTATTTCTATGGGGCGGCAGGTGCTGTTACGCTTTCTAGTACTGCTAGAATGCCTTAGATGTTATGTTTTCATCTTGGTGTTACTGAACAGCTAAAGGAGCAGCTTCCACATCACCTTTCACAAGTTTCATTTTGTGAACGGATTTCAAATTTAATCTGCCCTTTCACAGAGTTGAAATGGAGTTACTTTTATTAAAGACAAACAAAATTGCGGCGAGTACCCATGGTGACTTTTGTTTACAGAAGTATTTTTTACAAAGAAAAGGGTGACAAATAACAAAGAACTTTTCAGGTGAGTTTACATTCACCTATTAGAACCAGATTGTGAAAGGAGCTTGCATGATGGCGGAAGAGAGGATGTGTGAGGAGTTCCACCTTCCCTCCCCCTGCCCTTCTTGTGCGCATCGTTCAAAGTCCTCCCACGATTGTAGAGCCTGTGCTCAGGGAAATACAAGATTGCTTCCTTCATTGCACCAAAATGGGGAGGGGTCATACCAGTTCAAGCTAGTAGTACAGTACAAGGCCTGCTGATATTGAGGGTCCGATTCTGAGCTGTCTTGCACCTTGAGTGGCCATTTACGCCTGTGCAAAGGGGATTTAAAAGGCTGCTCACCCTTTCCACGCAGGTATGACTATGCCTGGCAGTGCAAGGCAGTGAAGAGTCAGGCCCTTTGTCTTTATATGCAATTCAATAAAGATCACAAACCTATCTCCTGAGAACTTTATTAGCGTACTTGACAGATGCTGTGAAATTACCAAATTGACCAACATAGGAAGGACCTCGTGCAATTTCTCTGAGGTGGAGGGCTGATTTCCTTGCCAATCCCACAGAACAAATTAGACCGTGGAAGTTAAAATTCAACCAGGATGGAGAATTGCCACAGGGACTGTCTGTGAGCCTAACCTGATGCTGAAAATTCAGTTATGATCTTCTCTTGATAAATTTAAAAAAATAGTAAGATGTGAGTTTGGGGGTTTAGTTTTGTATCTAGATTTACATGAAAGGAACATTGAGAAGTTTTCTGTCTTTAATGTATCATGAGCTTTAATGATGGTCTTGTTCTTAAAGCTCTGGACTGGAACTCCAATCACTTGGGTTATGTTCCCCATTATGCTATGAACTATGTGACCCTAGGACATCATTTATTCTCTCTGTGTCGCAGTTCCCTGCCTGTACAAAGGAGATAATAATTAGTTTCTCTCAGCAGACATCTGTCTTGTCTATCGAGGTTTTAAGTTATTCAGGACAAACTGTCTCTTACTAAATGTTTGTACAGTACCTTGCACAATACAGCCTCAAACTCAGTTGAGGCCTTCTGGAACTACAGTGATCAGGAATAAATTCTAATAATTTGGAATGCATCTTTTTCTCTTGTTTTTTTTTTTTTTTTTAAGTGAAGAATTATGAAGCTATTCTCTGCTCTTCTTCAAATGGAAACAGGAAAAAGCCAAGAAAGCTGGTAAATGTTTGTTTGGATTTAAATGAACTGTCCAGAATACCTCATAGATCATTCTGATGCCCTCATTAATTTAAAAAATAGTCCCAAGTGTGTGCAGCCCATATAACCTGTCTGGCTTTCTGCTGCAGAAGCAGGCTGCAAATCTCAAATATTCATAAGATATTCAAAACTTAAAATTAGAGATTCTTTTAATATTAATTATCTGAATGACAACTTGCATCTGAGCCACCTTTGGTATAGATAACCTTTCATTTATAGCATGGATTATCTTGCCTAAATTAGGAACCTTTAATAACATAATTTATCATAAGGCTTATGTGATAATGGTGGAAACTGATATAAAATGGGGAATTTATAATGCTGGATTAGTCTTATGAAACAGTACCGTACCTTCATAAAGAGTCCAAAGAGCAATTATTATGTGTGTTTGACTGGCACTGTAAAGTTGTTAGTTCAATCATCATTGACCAATTACTGCTTTATTATATTTTCTTTTTATTTTTATGGTCCGAGAATGGCATTTTTCCCACAACCAGTCCTTGAGCACAAAGACAATAACAATTAAAAGAAATATTTAAAACCTGGCTTTTATCTGCACAAAGGGACCCATCCATCACTATAAAGATCAGTTTTGCGTACAGTTGTATTTCAATAAGAGCGCCTCAAAATCTTTTTTTCCCCCCCATAGTAAAAAAGTTTTGATTTGGTTTTACTTTTTTAAACTCTCTCAAGGAAAAATGGTGTTTTACTGACGTGTTTGAAAATCCTGTAGTTCCTAGTGACCTTACATTTGTTTAAACAGTATGTGTTTACAGAGATGTGTGCGTGATAAGGTTGCATACGACACTGATTACAATCCAGATAAGAATGATTATTGTGGTCATTAGGGACGCACTTGGGTGGTATCCAATATTAGCAGTCAAAAGAAATAGAAACGTTTAATACTGTGTGAAATGCTTATTTAACCCGGTGAAAGGCTGCCCCACAAATATGTCTCTTGGTGGATTTAAGCCTCAGGTCCTACTTTCGGTAGCTAGACAATTATACGTGCTGTGAGTCAAAGGCCTGATCCAAAGCCACTGAATTAATCGAGTGTTGACAGCCAAGTGACAGAATTAGGACTCAGCTGTAATGAATAACATGGACTTCTGTGGAGCTATGGGCAAGTCTCCACTCCAGGGCTATATTGATGCAACTGCACCGCTGTAGCGCATCTGGTGAAGATGCGCTAGGCATAATTACTCCACCTCTCGTGTGGACAGCACAAAACTGGTGTCGCTCGGGGGCTTTTTCATACCCCTGAGCAACATAAGTGATACCGATTTAGGCTGCAGTGTAGACCTGCCCTGTGTTGATTTTTCCCCAGCAAAGGAGCTGGCTCTAGATATTTTACAGAGCTGTTCATGCTGCTTGAAAATATATTTCTAAAATACAGTACTTACCGCATGTGTCGCTTTAAATGGAAAAGTTCCTTGAATTACCACCTGCTTATCTATCTCAGGTAAGTGGCTCAGTATGTCTTTGTGGAGCCGGGAGAGGGGGAGGGGACACTTGGAGCGGCGGGAGAGCAGCACAAGCTACACCCTGCCTTTGGGCGGCAGAATGCCTCCAGAGGCACCGGAGCAGTGGGAGCTGCACAGCAAGTGCAGCTCTAGCTCCCCAGGCTGCTCTGCTGCCGGCACGCTGCAGGGCAGTTCTCCATTTGTCAAATGGCCGAGCTGACATATCCTTTGTCTGTCTTGTCCGCTTAGATTGGAAGCCCTTTGGGGGCAGGGACCATCTGTCGCTGCGTGTGTACAATGCTTAGCACACTGGCGCCCTGGTCTTGGGTGGAACCTCCAAGCCCTCCTGGGATACCAGTTAAAACAGCCTCACCCTTGCCAATCTTACACATGTCCTCTCTGCAGCTACTAGCACTGCACCGACTGCTAGCTAGGACTCTCCCGCCCACACTCCCTAAGGCAGCCCGCCAAATTTTGCCTGCCCCAGTGGTGTGTAGGAAGGAAGGATACGTTTCCCATTCTCCCCTTCCACACCTGTGCAAGGAGGGGTGTGAGTGTGTACCCGGGGGAGGGAGTGCGGGGGGAGAATTGGCTCATTAACCCGGTCTTTAAGGATCTAGTCTGTGCTGGGTAGCTTCTGTGATGTCTCAAGCAGGTATTACACAGTAACCTTGCAGGTTTTTGGAAAGTCTTGAGGCTTTTTCCTGTTCATGTTAGGGGGACAAAAGTCTTGGCATGAGAGCAAGCCCTGGAGAAAAATCCTGTTGCTGCCATGTCCTGGGAGAATCTAGGTTTGCAGTGGTAATCAAGCTGCAGGTACATGGGAACGTACACGCGGCATGGTACATTATATCGCTCCCTTTTGGAGTCTTGTCAGAAGTGAACCGGGTAGGGAGTGAAGGAACTTTGTTCACACGCAATGGCTGGCTCACAGCTCTCCTGGCTTTCTAGCATGTGAAGTGATTTAAGGCTTAGTCTTGCCATACCTCATCTCCACCCGTCATACACTGAATGGGCAGTAGAAGATGGGGGTCTGCAAGGAGTGAGCTGCCCCAGTATATCAAGTGCTGTAGCCACTGTCACACGTGGTAGCCCACTGAGCTGGAAGTGGCACAGATGTGGCTTGTGACGGGGATTTGCAATAGTCATGTGGGGTTGTAGCCAGAGACCTTATTTGGCTGCTCAAGTAAACAGACCACAATTCATCAAGTATGAGTAGGGACAATTGAACTCATTTTGTACATCTCTCCTTCCCTGTCCATGCTGAACTTGGTGCTTTAATGGTGTGGGGCATGATCTTGTTGTGGTTAAGCCACTGGCCTGGGACTCAGGCAACATAAGTTCAATTCCCAGCTCTGCTACAGAAGTCCTGTGTGCCTCTGAAGAAGTCATGTTGTCTTTCTGTGCCTCAGTTTCCCTCTGTAAAATTGGGATGATCCAACTTCTCTACCTCCCAAGGTATTGCGATCGAACATGTTAAAATTGTAGGGCACACTCAGATGCAAGGTCACAAGGGCCATGTGACTATCTAGGTAGTTAGACATTAATATTAAAAGCTTGTGTGCCCAATCAGTAGAGAAGGCTGTGTGTCCTGGCATGGTTCCTCTGCAGAACACACCATATCCTAGATAATAGGGTTGCTTAGGGGAGGAGAGAGATCAATATATTTCCACTTGATTTACATTTTTTCAGTGACTTTAATTCTGCTTCTCCTAAATTTCAGAGTCTGACAAACTAAAATAACCCCCTCATCCCTTCTCAGTGATTTTATTTACCAGGCTGGTTTTACTAAGCCCTCCCCCTGGCTTTATTTTTTAAACGTCTTAATCAAAGGTAATTTGAGTACTCATTTCTCTATCAATGGTTGTATTTAGAGGGCTTATCTGATTTCCATCACCAATTACAGGCTCCCATTTCTTGTTTTTGTCCATCTTGAATCTGACAAGGTCCTTGTTTGATTTGGATAGGAAGCCAGGTCTTCTTATAACACTAAGGAGACCGTGACACATTTCTGGTGTAAAATTATATCTCAGAAAAGCCTATTTCTGGTATGAAATGGGGGGGGGGGCAGAATAGGGTGATCACTGCCGCTTCTCTTGGAAAATAAATTCTAATGCTGAGATAGCAAATATTTCCCTGAGCCAACACGGTGGGAGGGAAATTATACTATCCAGGAATATTGCCATTAAGGGGGCTTGAAGTCAGAGGTTAATGTAACAGGAGTTGGTCTAGCCAGAAAGGTCAGGAAAGGTTGGCCTCATAAGTACAGAGCTATTTGGTGACTTTTAACTATTTTTGGTAAGAAAAACATCTGTGCCTCTGTCTTTGGGAGACAAGGGACAAAGGCTGAGACTCCTGGGGGACTGGCTGCTAGAACTGATGGCCACATTAATGAAGTCAGGAAAGAACTTGGCCCAATGTCATTAAAAGTCTGTCCTATTTTACTCAGCTGCTTTTTAACCTGGTTGGGTATTTTACTAGGCTTGGTTATATGGTCAGGGTAGGTGTGGGCAGAATGTAAATCCATATTAAATAACCACTGGTCTACAATTTTTGAGAAGTCGTCTGCTTCAGAGATAAAATGTGCTATTTATTATGTATTTTGATGTGCTGAATTCAAATATGACAATTAAAACAACTGATTGGCTACTGTTTCTAAGATATTTAAGTTTTTACATTTTATGTCTGTGTATATTGTGTAGATAGTAGAGTTTTAATCATAAATTGTAAACCTAGGTCTTTTCATGTGTTTATGGTTGCTTTACATGATAATATTTCACCTGTCCTGTTTATGTAACACTTCAAAAATCAGCAAGAGTTATATAAATAAAATTTATTCTGAAACAAAAGGCAAAAAACTATTATGTACATAGTTTAGTCCTATTCAGTGTCTACTCCGCGTTTCTTGGCTTGTCTCTTGTATTCATTAAATGGAGCATCTCTTGTCACTGTCCAGCAATAGTCTGCAAGCATTGATGGGCTCCATTTGCCCTGATAGCGTTTCTCCATTGTTGCAATGTTGTGGTGAAATTGCTCGCCGTACTCGTCGCTTACTGCTCCGCAGTTCGGTGGAAAAAAATCTAGATGAGAGTGCAAAAAATGTATCTTTAGTGACCTGTTGCAACCAAAGCTTTTGTATGCTTTGAGGAGGTTTTCCACCAACAACCTGTAGTTGTCTGCCTTATTGTTTCCGAGAAAATTTATTGCCACTAACTGGAAGGCATTCCGTGCCATCTTTTCCTTGCCACACAGTGCATGGTCAAATGCATCATCTCGAAGAAGTTCACAAATCTGAGGACCAACAAAGACACCTTCCTTTATCTTAGCTTCACTTAACCTTGGAAATTTTCCACAGAGGTACTTGAAAGCTGCTTGTGTTTTGTCAATGGCCTTGACAAAGTTCTTCATCAGACCCAGCTTGATGTGTAAGGGTGGTAACAAAATCTTCCTTGATTCAACAAGTGGTGGATGCTGAACACTTTTCCTCCCAGGCTCCAATGACTGTCGGAGTGGCCAATCTTTCTTAATGTAGTGGGAATCTCTTGCATGACTATCCCATTCGTAGAGAAAACAGCAGTACTTTGTGTATCCAGTCTGCAGACCAAGCAAGAGAGCAACAACCTTCAAATCGCCACAAAGCTGTCACTGATGTTGGTCATAGTTTATGCACCTCAAAAGTTGTTTCATGTTGTCATAGGTTTCCTTCATATGGACTACATGACCAACTGGAATTGATGGCAAAACATTGCCATTATGCAGTAAAACAGCTTTAAGACTCGTCTTCGATGAATCAATGAACAGTCTCCACTCATCTGGATCGTGAACGATGTTGAGGGCTGCCATCACACCATCGATGTTGTTGAAGGCTACAAGATCACCTTCCATGAAGAAGAATGGGACAAGATCCTTTTGACGGTCACGGAACATGGAAACCCTAACATCACCTGCCAGGAGATTCCACTGCTGTAGTCTGGAGCCCAACAGCTCTGCCTTACTCTTGGGTAGTTCCAAATCCCTGACAAGGTCATTCAGTTCACCTTGTGTTATGAGGTGTGGTTCAGAGGAAGAGGATGGGAGAAAATGTGGGTCCTGTGACATTGATGGTTCAGGACCAGAAGTTTCATCCTCCTCCTCTTCCTCGTCTGACTCAAGTGAGAATGATTCTGGTGCATCAGGAACCAGCAGCCCTTCTCCGTGGGGTACTGGGCATATAGCTGATGGAATGTTTGGATAATGCACAGTCCACTTTTTCTTCTTTTGACACACCTTTCCCAACTGGAGGCACCATGCAGAAGTAACAATTGCTGGTATGATCTGTTGGCTCTCTCCAAATCATTGGCACTGCAAAAGGTGCAGATTTCCTTTTCCTGTTCAACCACTGGTAGGATTACCATATTTCAAGTGTCTAAAAAGAGGACACTCCACGGGCCCTGGCCCCGCCCCAATTCCGCCCCTTCCCTGCCTCCTGCCCCTGCCCTGCCCCTTCCCGGCCCCACCCCAACTCCGCCCCCTCTCCTGGACGCTTCGCCCCACTGCCCCTCCCCCTCCCCCGCTTTCCGCGAACATTTGATTCGTGGGAAGCCTGAAGCAGCAGGCAAGCTGGGGCGGGGGGGCGTGGCCCAGTCCGGCTCCCTCCGGCGGCTGGCCAGCCCAGGCTAAGATGCTCTGGCCCTGGCGTCTCCCGCCCAGCTTGGCTTGGGCCCTGGGCCGAGCACCGCTGGCCCCGGCCAAGCACTGCCGAGCCTGGCCCCCAGGCCGAGCACCGCCAGCCACTGGCCCCGCACCACTGGCCCCGGCCCCCAGCCGAGCACCGCCCGGCCCCGCACCGCCGGCCCCCGGCCGAGCACCGCCGGTTCCTCCCTCCCTACCGGTATTTTCCCGGACAGTCCAGCTTTTTGGGATTTCCTCCTGGACAGGGATTTGAGGCCCAAAAAGCCAGACATGTCCGGGAAAATCCGGAAGTATGGTAACCCTAACCACTGGCAAAGATTTGTTGCAGAAGTGTTGCAGCATATGTGTGGGGCCCACCTCTTGTCCTGATCTCCAATTTTGCAGCCAAAATAAAGGTGATAGGCTTTCTTAACCATAGTGGTTATACCGCGCTTTTGTGATGCAAAAGTCACTTCACCACAAATATAGCAGAAGTTATCTGCACTGTTCACACAAGTACGAGGCATCTCTGCTCACTTTGGCTAAACAGAAATGTGTCCCTTTGCAAAATCAAACACTGACAAATAAGAGAGCACGACACTGTATGATTTCTAGAGCTGATATAGGGCAATTTGTTCAGCAGAGTGATGTAAGCTTCGTTATGATTGCATCATCCATGACTTCTAGGAATAACATGATGCAATTAATATAATGGATGACGCAATACCAGCTTCAGATTGCATCATTCATTGTTTTGCCTAAAAAGCAAGTACTGTCCAAACCCAGTCATAGATTTATTCATAGATCCAGTCAAAGATGTATTTTAGTCATTTCTGGTTTAAATTGAGATCCCTTCCCTTTATAACTCACTTATCCTCCGCCATTCCCAAGTCAAGGGTCGTATATACTGACCCAATAGCATATCTGGAAAACTAGAGCCAGTCAACAATTTTAAGCATCATTTTCGTTCTCAGTGACCCAGAATTAGTAAAGTTTGACTACATTTATTTCAGAAGCATTTTGGCTGTAGAGCAGTGTAATTAATTTACCTAAATCAAAGTCTCCATTGCTTGCACTAAAGCATTGCATTAATTTTGGAACAAGGTACAATCTTCAGTGCACCCTTGAAAACACTGGAAAGCGAAAATAATTCCTCTTAGTGTCAGAGGGGTTAGAAGAGGAATCTGCACATCACATTTCCAATGTCACTAAGATGTTGATTTCCTCTTTCACTGCTCCAGCCACTGTTCATAATAATCTGGTCCTAGGCTGCCTTCCTCTGTACAGTGTGGAGAGGAGCGAAGCAGTCAAAATATGAGCAGAGTGCAAGCCTCGCTCAGAGGTTTTACCCTCCTTGCTATCTGCCATGTTCCCTTTGCTCTCCCCAGGAAATCACCAAAGTCCCTCAAGTGTAAACTGTGCAGTTGAGGCTTTGCTGGTTTGGGGGTCATGTGTGGCTCTAGGAGCAGCGACTGTATTCCGTGCAAAAATGCTTATAAATGTTTACACTGCTCCTTGTAGCATTAAGTGTCTCTGTGTGACATCTCCTGCAGAGAGGGGCATGATGAGTAGCCACGACACGGGAGCTAATAGCATTGTTTTCAAGTTGCATTTACTGTGGGGGTAGCATGGAGGGGAGCACTCTCTGGGCAGATGTCCTAAGATACAAGACGAAACCAGACCTCCCTAAAGATCTTCAGACATCTACAGGATTAGAGGCCGTGACCCCTGTCACTTCCAGGGAGGCCCTCATCTCTGTGCACAGAGTTCAACTGATTTGTCTTGCAATCAACCCATTGCACAGACCAGAAATTCTCAGACTTTTTCATAGTGTGGACTTGTCTAATCAGAGAGAATGTCTTCTGGACCACTTCCCTCTTGTTCATAATCACACCACATCACTGGGGTAATTACATAGGAAAGGTTCTAGACCTGAGATGACAAAGAGCTGAAAAGTCTCTTTATTTAGACAGATACCTTACCTATTGTTCCTTAAATTTGTTCAGTGAAATCTGTATTAAACTATAGTGGGACAAATTTTCAAATTTCTGCACAACTAAGCTGGGCCAAAGCAAGTGAGGGTGAAGAAGAATGACCTCCTACCTAACATCACGTTAATGATGATGTGTTTCAGTGGCAAGTACCTCTGAAAATTGGTGACATAGAGGTTACAACACTCCTGTTAATTCTCCTCTGGGTTAATGTCATGCTTGTTTCTAAGAGGGCATCAACCCAGATGTACTTCTAATTGTTCTGATTGTTTTAAAATGTGGAAGAGCAGCCGGGGTAGACCAGCACACCTTTATTTTGATGTAAATGGCTCACAGACCTTACACAAGCTCTATATTAATCAAAATAACAGATGGCAAACTTTTCATTCAAATTAATGCCTGTACCTCGTTCTGAAAGAACCACGATGGAACTCTTCAGTTCTTCATTGTGTTATTGATTGCTTGTACGTAGCGATACATGGTTTCTCAATGCACAGACCACTTCACACATAACATGGGGTTATGTTTCATGTTTTTCTTACTTTCTTTGTTTAGTTTCTCACTTCCTGTGTTGCACATTCTACTTGCTATATTACCTTTACTATAGGAAATTCAACATATATTTTAATTAGGGTGTGTGAAAGGTTTAAGTGGTTGTTGATGGCATCTTTCTTTTCCCATGATAGGATCTGTATCTAGTCCTAGGCTTTATGAGTTGGGGTCTGCACACCCTACAGCAGGACCATAGGAGAGATATTGGAGGCGTGCCTTGTTATACCAAGACATTAAACTTGGTACAGTGAGCTTGATTACGCTTTTCCATGTGGGGTCCCCATAAAACAAACTACTGGCAGAAAGGAGCCCTACAGAAATAGCTTAGGAAGCTTTAACTTCCATGCTTTGAGTAATTACACTGGTCTGGACTTAATGCAGAAAAGCTCTTTAGTGCAAACATTAGAAAACAAGTGAAAGTCTTTATGATATGAGATGAAATGATTTCATCCAGGATAAAATTTAAAACGAGCAAAATCCTAATGCTTGATTGCTCTGGGGGTAATATTTCAAGACTCGAATCATTCTGTTTTAAAATACCTCAAGTTTACAATGACAAATCTATGAAGCACTAAAAATCCTACTCCATCAACTCTGGTTCTTGAAATGGCATCTGCCTTTGAGCTGTAAAAATAACAGATGATTTTTTGATAGCTTATCAGTTAACAGACTGCTTAGTTAGGAGAGCACATTTTTATGCTAATCTTAGGGCTGGGAGGAAAGAGAGAGAAAGAAAACACAAAGTATTATGTTGTATCTACTTTAAGTTCAACCTAGCTTTTGGAAAAGATCTGTCCTCTTCTAGGAATTGCAAGACACTCAAGCTTTTTAACACTTAACTGAACGTAGACTGAATTAATTTAAAGTGTAAAGTAGTAATATATTTAGTTTTAACCATATCTCTTCTGAATAATGCAGCAGATACAAAATGTGCACAAAGTGCTGTCTGTTATGGCTTGTATATCTCCTCTGAAAGGCCAATGCAATGCAGGCAGATAGCACTGTTGCCCCATGAATGTTGCAATAGCTGTTTGCCATCATGATTGCAGGCAAACAGGTACTGGACAAGAATGCAGGATTTAATTAAACCTATTGGCATTGTTTTGCTAGAATTGTCTGCCATCCTGTCTGTTCCTTTGATTGTAGTTTAGTCTAGCTAGAAATAGACAAGAAGTCTACTTTGGGAAGAGCATGGAGAGCAAGCTGGAAGAGTAGAGAAGATGCCCAATGGAAAAGCACTAACATACATCACACAGAAGTGGTCAGAATTTATAGTTGGGTTGCCCTGGAAAAAAGGCTGGAATTTATCAGCGTAGCAGCTTTCATTTTGGCAAGCTGTTTTTCTCCAAGATCAGAAGGTAGTTTAGAAAATTGGATTGTAACTGATCTGTGGCTAGCTGGGCACTTTGGAGATTGTCACTGTGCTGCACGTTATGGCCTCTTGGAATTTCACAGCCACAGCGGGGACAGAATGCAAATCCTCCTCCCACTTGATGTAAAGGAGAATCCTGACATATAACACACAGCTAAGCAACTGTGATCCCCTCCAGTGGTAGGCACCAGTACATGTACACAAGGCCAGCTGAAGTCTAGGCATGTATGATGCGATATATAAACCCCCACATCCGTGATGAAGGGGTAAAAGAGCTGCAGTGGGCAAGCCTGGCCCCATATGTTTTGCCCCATCAATCCCATCCAGGGCTTTTAATAACAGGAAGTTCCTGAAAGTTGCTGGGCAGCTCCGGGGAGATCAGACAGCAGCTTTACAGCTCCCCAAGGAGACCTCTGAAAGCTTTCAGGGGACCTGCCCTCAGGAAAGCTATATACCAGCCCTCCCTGTGCTTACAAGGCGACTACGACTCTGGTTTACTGTCTGGGTAAGACAAGTTCAGCAAGCCCCACGGCAAGCTGATTAGGCAGTTGGTGCTGCTACTTCTGCCCCTCTCCGGGTTAGAGAATCTAAGGACTTTTCAGTGCCTGTCCAGTAGGAGGTGCCCGTCAGCAGCTTGAGAATGGTGATAAATAGAGAAAAGTGGGCATTAGGTTTCCTCTGACATAAGGGGAGCTGGGAGAAAAAAGAAAAGACAGTTACTTTATACCCACCACCGTCTAAGAAAGATGGACTCGGACAGGCCTCTGAAATGGTGGTCAGAAAGCCAACAGCTATGAGCCCCCTGCAGCAGCAACAGCAGCTGCTACAACAATTAGCTACATAGCAGCAGCAACAGATGGCGCGGCAACAACAACGTCTGCTAAGGGAAATAATAGCAACAGTTGGTCCAACAAATATCTGTCTTCAAATTGACCCAGAGTGGCTGGGGACCCCCAACAAATCTGACCATCCCAGCCCCACCCATAATGATAAAGTTAGCAAAAATGGGCCCAGATCATGACACCAAGTCCTTCCTTATAGCATTGGAAATGGAGGTTTGGGCAACCAAGTGGCTGCAGGAACATTGGGCCACCCTGCTTGGCCCCTTTCCTCACCAGATCCGCCTAGGCAGTGTACGGAGAAATGGACTCGATGGATGCGCAGGACTGCCCAGAAGTCAAAACAGCTATTCTCAACTAGTTAGCTATTATGGAAGAGATCCAAGAAGAGAAGTGCCCCCCAGGAGCATGACCCTGAGTGGTGCCCAGGGCTTGAGCGAACGGACTGGTTATTAAAACATCACCCAGAGATGTTGGCAGAAGCAGTCCATCTTGTTGAAAACTATATTGCTTCAGGTAGCACTAGGAAACCATGTACTGAGAACAAGAGGACCCGACCGAACAGAGCCCAGGACCAGTCGAGGGGAAAGACCACCTTGGAGTGGGCCCCCAGAAACAGACTTGGGCAGCAGGGAATGCCAGGGAGTGGGGACATGTCTCAGGGCCCCGGAACACGATGGTCACCCAGAAAGGGATTTCCTTGTGTGAAAACAGAGACTGTTAAATGCATTGGGAACACCAAATAGGGGCGCCCAAATGACTCCTCCAGTGAGAACTGCAAACCCTTAAACAGAGCCCAATGCTCCCGCAGCCCTATGGGTATGCTGCTCATGCTGGGACAGACCCATATGGAATGTAATTATGGGTAAGTATGGTCAGCCGAGACTTGATCTTGGAAGAATGGACCAGCAAAACTAGCGGTGTCCACACAAATCAATGGGAAATGGGTCAACGGACTAGTAGACTCCGTCTTTGAACAGACCCTGGTATGGGAACAATTAGTCAGACAAGAAGACTCTAGTGCATACGTGATGATGTGAAGCCTTACCCACCAGGGAACATACAACTGACATTGAAGAGCTGTACAGCCAACCTTCTTGTCAGGTTGGCCCCTATTAAGCATACCTGGTTATACTAGGCAGAGACTGGCAGTACTTACAAGAAGCGCTAGCAGACTGTGGGAGACACTCCCATAAAAGACCATCCCTTTTTGGCAGTCAGAGACAAGGGGTAGATGAACAACCTGACCCAAAGGAAGGGCCCTTAGGGCGTGGGAATCCACTGCTTTGGGTCTTGATGATAATAGAGACCGATGACCCTAGCACCAACATTCTTGCCTGGAACACTGACTTTGTACGAAAATAGTGAGCTTAGCTGAGCCTGTGACAAATGGAGAAACACTGAAACCCGAACTACTGAGTCAGGGCCTCGTTTTGGACTCTGGGGTGAGTGGATATACCATGTTGAGCAAGATAAGCAGATGAACGAAGTCAGACCCCAATTTCTGGTCCCCTACCATTTATAAGAGCGAGGTAATGAGGCCAATCCATGAGATACCATGTGCAGAGCACCCGGGGAAGGAAAAAAAACTCAACCAAATTGACACCCATTTTTATTGGCCGGATAGCCATAAAGACGTGAGCGGCTGTTGTAGTTCCTGACAAGGGCATCAGTTGACAGCCCTTAGGGAATCCCCATGGCAGCTTTCATTCCACTTCCTCTCATGGATATACTTTCTGAAAGGATAGGGATAGACTTGGTGGGACCCTGGATCCAGCACATTTTAGTCATGTCACACAGTCCTTCCAGGTCATTCTACTATGATCAACTAACACAGCCACCATAGCAAATGAACTGCTGAAACTGTTTTCTCAGTTGGGAATCCCTAAAGAAATCCTGACCGATCAAGGCTTTAATTTCATGTGCCAGTTAGGAAGGAACTATACAACCTATTGAAAGCTAAAACACTGTGAACATTGGTTTGCCACCCACAAATGGATGGCCTGGTAAAACTTTTTAATCAAACTTTAAGAGAAATGTTGTGAATGCGGACTCCCAACATTGGGAACAACTACTCACACCTCTGCTATTCACCAACAGGAAAGACCCCCGATCCTTTCACGCTCTGGTATGGAAGACAACCCAATGGCACTCTAGATCTATTGCGAGTATCCTGGGAAATACAGGACCCTCCATGGTCATTCATGATCTTGTACATTCTCCAGTTATGGAGACAACTTAAAGAACTGGGAGCGTTTGCCAGAGAAAACCTTTTGCAGGCTCAACACAAACATAAGAGTACAAGAATGGCCATACTGGGTCAGGCCAATGGTCCATCTAGCCCAGTATCCTTTTTTCTGACAGTAGCCCATGCCAAATGCTTCAGAGAGGATGAACAAAACAGGGCAAATTATTGAGCGATTCATGCCCTGTTGTCCAGTCCCAGCTTCTAGCACTCAGAGGTTTAGGGACATCCAGAGAAAAGGGGTTGTGTCGCTGATCATCTTGGCTAATAGGTCCACCAAAGGCTATCCTCCGTGAACTTACCTAATTCTTTTTTTAACACAATTATATTTTTTGGTGTTCACAATATCCCCTGGCAACAAGTTCCACGGGTTGACTGTGTGTTGTGTGAAGAAGTACTTCCTTATGTTTATTTTAAAACTGCTGTCTATTAATTTCATTGGGTGACCTCTGGTTTATGTGTTATGTGAAGGAGTAAATAACACTTCCTTATTCACTTTCTCCACACCATTCATAATTTTATAGACCTTTATCCCCCTTAGTCATCTCTTTTTAAGATGAACAGTCCCAGTCTTTTTAATCTCTCGTATGGAAGCTGTTCCATACCCCTAATCATTTCTGGGTTTGGGCTGAACCATGGCTGCGGCTGAGATCTGGACTGGACAATGCCAAAATTTGGTCTTGGCCAGGCTTTGACCAGAAATGACTGTATTCAATGGTGAGTTTCATCCAGACCTGAACCAGAAGATAGACCCCTTTCAGTTTCAGATTTGAGCCAGAAGCTAAATCATAGAGGAAATGTGGGATAGTGGACATGTCGGGACAGGATATAAAATGCTAAGCTCGGCACAAGGCTCTTTGGACAGTGATTATTTATTACATGTAACTAACGAAACTAGAATCGGTGCCTTGCCTCTTTAAAGGCAAAACCAAAGAAACAAACCAAGGTCTTGAAACATGAGTATGTACAAGATGGGAAAAGGGGCTAAATTTATTTCAGCTTGCCCAAGAGAGGTAGGACTTTCTCAGTATCAAGGTTTTCCAGCCCACGGGTATCCCCTACTTTCTCCTTGAGCCCATCACTCTGGTTCCTTTTGAAGGGACTGAGCAAAGTCACTGATCTCCCACAGCTACCCTGCCCTAGGAGATTGCAGGTCCCTGCAACAAGGGCAAGGAGCTGATATCTTCTTGTAGAGAACGGTTAACTTTTTTCTCACTTCCACATAATAGGTAGGTTTGGATTTGGAATCCAATTGGCTGAAATTCTAAGAGTTCAGATCTGGAGTTCCAGGTTGTTTACTGTGTCTCCAGTGAACTTAGCACAAGACTCATACTGTTATGAATGTTACTTTTAAGGATGGGAAGACCGTTAAAAAGGTTCATTTCATTAAGCATTTTGTATAGGGATATTTATCTGAAACTTTCCTGAACTGTCCAAATGTCATGGGTCTTCAATACTTGAGAGACCAGATTCCCCTCCAATGAGACTTCTGGTAGTTTCTGCTTCCAGTTAGACCAGAAATACCCCAAGAGTGTCCTTTTCCTTACAGCACATTGGCCTTTCCAGGCCTGGCTGGGACCTAGAGATCTATATGATTGGGGGGTGGGGGGAAGCCATGGCAGAAAAAATTAACTGAACTATTTTCAAACATAACCAAAGGTTTGGCCAATGCTGGGGTCAGATTGTGATGGAACAAGGGAGAGGGTTTATTACACCATCCAAGCCCGTTGGTTAGGTACCTTACAAAGGGGTTTCCATTCAGAGTGATCGTAACTCCCCTGATGTTCTGCACATCAGTCTAGTTACTCAGTCACGCTGCAATGTTAGATTGATTCCTATTTATACTTCAGATCCTCTTTATCTCCAAAACAAGGACTCTCAGTCTTTCACACAAATTGAAGTTTACTTCACACCCCCATACCAACCAGAGGACCTTCTTAGGGGTAAGATTACAAAGGCCTGCAGCTCTTATGTTGAATGGAATATAAAAGGGATTAACATAAAGTAATTGTTTAGACATAGTAAAGTCTGAAAGGTTTAAGTGGATTGAAACTGAAGATAGAGGGGTTTCCGAGCCTTTGTAGCTAGAAAGAAGGAAGTCACTCAGATTAATAATACAATGTGCCTGTCTGATAGAAGCAAGTGCTCTTGTAGAAATGAATTCAGTACAAGAGGAGGTGGAACAGTGTTCTAATGCAAGTTTTATAAAATCCATTGCAATATGCACATGTGATGGCAGACAATAGGAATGACAATAGGTATCCAGAGAGAGATTATATTAGCATTGGATTGATAGTACCTGACTGTATGTGGCTGAGAAAAATATTATTATTAAGCATTTGTGATCTCTGCATTTCTCACACGTGACTTCATCCTGTGTCAGTTACATATGGCAGGTCAAATTCAATGTGTGCCAAAAATGTTTACACCACTGCTCACAACCATATGTTTTATTTATGCCATGTGGTCAGGTGAAAGTTATTTTGGAAAGTATTTTTCAGAATGTATTGGTTTAAAATGTTTGTTTCTTTAATAGTTAAGGGACTGGATTCACCCCTGTGTTGAAAACCGCTTGTCAAAGGGGTGGGGTGGGGTGGGGTGGGGTGGGGGAGAAAGGAAAATGTCAGGGAGCTAGTAATGACTGACTGATTCTCAAACAGCCTTGATCCCAGCTCTGGCATAATTTAGGCCTTGTTTACAAAGTTTCATCAATAATTTACAGGTGCAATCTAAACCAGTCTGAATCCCCTCCCTTTCCTACCCTTGCTGGCAGAATGGTCAACAAGGCTGTTTGGACAGAGTCTGGCTTAGGAGCTGCTGCAATGAAGGCAGTGACTCTCTCTCCCTATATATATGTGTGCGTGTATATGCATATATCCACATAGCACTAGATCTGGTTGGACATTAGTATTTTTCTATGGAAAAAACGGGGCAAATATTTTTTCATAAACTGTATGTGAAAATTTTCTGTTTTTTGACAAAAAAAACAAACAAAAAACCCTACTAACATTTTTTAGGTTTCAATTATTTTCACTTTTTGAAAAGCAAAAAACTTGATGTGATTTTTGTTTTTCTATTGAAACAAAAATTTTCTGTGAAATTTGCCTTTCCTAAATTTTGAGCGCTTTAGTTTGCAATCTAAATAACATTCTTCTGACGTAGTTTTGTGTGTGTGTATCATCACAGTGACAATAGGATGGAGAGTTGCTGTTTGAAGTGAAAATGTGGGATGGAGAGAGAATGAGAAGGAAAATTTAGTCAGTTTTATTATATTTCTATATAATAAGGTTGTTACAAGGAGGAAGGCAAAAATTGTTCTCATTAACCTCTAAGAATAGGACAAGAAACAATGGGCTTAAATTGCAGCAAGGGAGATTTAGGAAAAACTTCCTGTCAGAGTAGTTAAGCACTGGAACAAATTGCCTAGGGAAGTTTTGGAATCTGTCATTGGAGGTTTTTAAGAGCAGGTTAGACAAACACCTGTCAGGAATGGTCTAGTTTTTACTTAGTCCTGCCTTGAATGCAGGAGACTGGACTAGATGATCTCTCGAGGTCCCTTCCAGTCTTCTGATTCTATGATTCTATCTATAATCTGAAGCAGTGAGGGATGGGAACATTATAGGATGTAAATGGATTGAGAGAATAATTCTGTCAGTATCTCTCTTTTAGATACTAGCTGATAGATGTCATAATTAGAGGGAGCAAGGACTTACACTGGCGCACCTGGCATACATATAACATACCTGAGTAACTGTGTGATCTTACTAGGCCTTCACCTTAATTTTTCCCAACTTCTCCATCTTACACTCAGATCTGACCTTTCTTGTAAACCCTTGTTGCTCTTTTAGGCAGGGACCATACCTGTAAAGTGCCCACCTGACTGTGGGCACTGAATAAATTTGATAACAATAATCAGAGAGAGTAGATCTTTATCCACAATACTGTGTACAGTAAGTATACAGTGGGTATAAGAGCATTCAAGGAGGAATAAAGCTGAATTATCTCATGTTCCACAAATGAATATTTTGCTCTTACTGGACTGAATATGTGGCCCTCAAACACAGGAAGGTGTTGTTAGCCACTGCTGTTGTCAGCAACAATCCTCATTGAAGAATGAACCAAACTGAAGAGATAACAGAAAATTTGTCTCTCTTGTTCCCCGTCCCTCGTCTTCTGAATGAGCTGTTAAAAGACCAAGGCAAGCTGTTGTAGAGCTACCACAAAAAACAAAGAGCTCTCAGCTCAGGGTGTGTCCAATGGGTTGGCATGGAGCGGCAGCCCCCACAAGGAAAAGTTCTGTCACCCCATCTGAGATATCACTTAACCGTGGCAGCTCTCCAGAGGCAGAATGGGTCCCACCTGTTTGCAATGTGTTTAGCTATTAATATTTATATAGTAGTTCAGGGGAGTAAAAAAAAGGATAAAATCCATCAAATTGTATGTCATCTTTGGTGCTTTAAAATAAAAAAAAAAAAATCCCTGCAGTAGGGGGAGGAAGGAGTGATCCAGTTTCTTGCCTGCACAGGAAGAAATTCTGCTTACCTCCCCCCACCCCAATGTTCAAGCCTGGAAATAGCTCTCCACAAAGCATGTGGCATCTGTGTACTGAGCCCCAGCTACCTATCAATACTCCACCTAGGCCCAGTCCTGAGAGGCGCTGGGTGCCAACGAGAGGGGAGCACTGTCAGGACCTCAAAGGACTGGGTCTGCAGTGACCACGTGATCTGACCAGTGAAGCTAGAAGAGAATTCTGCAACACGCAACCCAGGAAGGGGGGAGTAATGTGAAATGGTAACAGAAGAAAATACTGAAAGAGAGGAAGGGTGGTTATGCTCTGACTGAATCATCAAGTATGTGCAGTAAAAGGCCCTTTTTACTCTTCAGCAAGCTCTACCAAACTGCACAAGATGTTCAAGTTCTGGTAGCTGACTGAAAATTCAGCAGCAGCCTTAGGTAAATTAAAAAGGAGAGGTATATAATGAATTATATATTCAGCACGGAAGAGCAAGGTTCAGTTCCCAGCTCTGGCATTGACTTCCTATGGAACCTTGGGTAAGTCATGCAATCTGTGTTTCAGTCCCCCATCTGCATAATGGGGATAATAATAACCCTTTGTCTTTTCTATTTAGATTTACAGATTCTTTGGGGTAGGGACTGTCTCTTAATGTGTGTACGTACAGTGTCCACTCCAGCGGGGCCCCGTCTCACCCCTATAATACAAATAATTAATATTAATAACATATTGACTTCCATACTCCATTGACTTTATTTGTACAATGCCTAACGTAATAGGGTTTCGATCTAGATTGGTGCCTCTAGATAGCTAAGCAAAACAAATAGTAATAATGTAAGTTGTTTGGTGGCACCATGACAGATATTTGAACCAATCAGGTACTTTTGTCTGAGTCTATTTCAGATGCACAGAAACAAGAATGCAGAGCTCATGCTACATCTGAAATCTGAAGATAGAGAATATACCATGCTGGCATGAGACCATAAATACTTTAGTGACCCATCAAAACTATACATTATACAAATGCCTTGATTCTTTTGTATTAATACAATTTTATTGGATTTTATTTTTTTTCTAGCTGAGGAGACTCTAACATTCCAATTTAATGTTCTGATTAATGAGCGTAAACAATGCTTTTAAGATACCTTTTACCTGTGTATAATCAAGCTATCTAGCCACCAGTAACTGCAAATGTCACAGATTTCAATGGTCTCTTTGGGACTTTTAATCTGTTTGCTTTTTTAAAGGAGGTGATTTTATTTTTACATTAAGGAAGCATTAGCATCATTAAATGGGCTCCCACTTTATGATAACTGCAAATGTCACATTGATCCAGAAAGATAAGAAAATGTGCTCATCTTTGGAACAATATCCAAAGCAAGAGCAGGCAACCCACACTATTTGCATTAAAAAACAAATTGTATAAATGCAGAAGATTGATGTGCCATCTGTTCATGTCCTTCACTTTTCTGGCTCCGCTGTGTTGAGATATTTTTATGGAATAGTTACGTTTATTATTTTGAAAATGAGCCACAGGTTAAAAAAGTTTATGATGGGTAATATAAGTTGAAGATACTGGTTTACTGTATTTCAGGTATAAAAGCTGGTATAAAAATTAAACTCTCTGCTATCAAATGAACTACACTGTTCTGGTTTAAATGTTAGGATCCTGGTAAAGTGCTTACCTGCAATACTAAGAGTTTAAGAAATGGGTCAAACGATCTGACAAATCTATTGTACTTCCCCAGAGGGGAATCCAGGAAAGCACAATGTTTAAGAAAGTTACTGGCTTGCTTTTCCACACACAGGTAAATGATCTGGGTGGAGTACATGTAAACAAAGGGATACACGTTACATTTTTAAACAAAACGTGCTCTTAAGCTTGAGTTATGGTTGTGAATAGATCGTTGAGTTGCAAAAATTAATTGTTAGAATGTTAGTATTTAAAAAATTGAAACGGAGATTGAAAATAAAACTGAAACAGTAACTGAAAAAGTATAACTGCAGAAAGTTTAGCAGTATGTTCTTGAGAGAATATACCAACATCTCTTACACTCCTTGCTTATTCTCTACTTAATAGTAGTTGATCACAAATAGCTTCCACATTAAATGTCTTCCCTTTTGCCTGTATTAATTATAATTGTTTTTTTGTTGTGCGATTGTATTTATTTATTTGCATTATAGTACTTAGAAGGCCCGACTGAGGATCTAGCTCCATTGAACTTGACAATGTACCCACTCATAATAAGACACAGATGCTGCCCCAGAAAATGTACAGTTTAAATAGACAAGATGGCCAAAGGGTGGGGAAAGAGGAAGTAGTACTATCCCCATTTTATAAATGGGGAATTGAACCACAGGGCCAAAAGTCACACAAGAAGTCTACTCCAGGCTGGGCACTGCTAGGGAGGATTAGGAGATTTAGAACCAGGAAGAAGAAGGAAAAAGTCAGAGAGGCACTAAAAAGGAGGGAGAGATTGAAAGAATATAATACAAAGGGATTGCGGGGTGCTCAGATGCTAGGCAATGAATCCCTAGATAGAGAGGGTGCAATTGATGTGAAAATGGGTAGAAGTAATAATTTATGTGTGCGTATCTGAGAAATACTCAAACTCATTGGGGCACTCTGCTCTTGGGGAGCAGTGTTTGTTGGTAAATGTAACGATTTCCTATTGACAAGTTATTCTCGTCAAGAAATCAAGTTAAAAACACATCACACTATGCTCATTTTTAAATGCTTTAAAATCTTTCTAAATGCAGGACATTGCACCTGTGTTTCAAATTTTTCTGGAGAGGATAGCCACATTCCCTGATTCTTTTTTGCTACTACCCCACAGTTTCGGAAAGTTGCCCCTTTTTCTGTTTGTCCTAGCCATAGGCCTGAGTTAATCGGATTAGCTACGGGCCTGAGTTAATCATAACACCCAAATGACTCGCATTGTATACACACAAATAAAATATTGCAATATATGATACAATTACATTTTTAAATGTCATGGGAAATTCTCGTTAATCTGCATTAACTCATTTACTTCTATTGAAAGAATAAGGAGTATACACGTAAAAGCAGAAAGGCAAACAATGATTTAGCAAATCCTGTAGCAGAATTTTCCAATGCACTTTTATTACAGGAGTGTTTTCTAAGATAGTCTTTCTTAAATCCTATGAATGGCTTTGTGGAACAGGATGGAGATTACTATTTTAGACACAGTAATTCCTTCTTATCGGCTTGCACATCACTAAGAGGCAAACATTATTTGGTTCTCTGATGTTGTACGCTTGAATCCTTGAGTCTAATTCTTCACTTCTTTGCACCTCACATAGGCAAAATTCAGTAGCACCGTACACCTGGTTTATGTTCACTTTGCTCAGGTGCAAATGGCTACACAGGATCAGGGCAGTGGGGAATGCCCTCACTGTAAGCTAATTCTGAACATACTCAATGCTGGGGATCATCAGTCTTCATGGAATCAGACACCATATCTGAGGGACTGATAAAATCAGGGCCAGTGGAAGGATGTTTCGTGCCCTGGGTGAAACTTCCACCTTGCGCCCCCATCCCCGTCCCTGAGCCCCCACCCTGAGGCGCCCCCCCATCCCCGGCACCTCCCCACCCTGAGGCCTAAGCTGATTGGTGCCACAAGCCTAGGAGGTGGGAGAAGTGAAGCAGCAACTGTGTGCTTGGGGAGGAAGCGGAGCAGCGGTGAGCTGCTTCACTTCTCCCGCCTCCCAGGCTTGTGGCGCCAATCAGCTTAGGCGCCACAAGCCTGGGAGGCGGGAGAAGTGAAGCAGCCACGACGTGCTCGGGGAGGAGGCGGAGCTGGGGTGAGCTGGGGCGGGGAGTTCCCCTGTGTGCCGCCGCCCCCCTTGCTGCAGGCGGCCCTCCCCGCGCTCCACTGCCACAGCTCCCTCCGCCTAAATGCCGATGGGTGAAAAATCAGGCTGAGCTCGAAATAGAAGCTCCAATCCACAGGTCAGTCCACTGCCTCTCTAAGCACAGGCAGGGAGAGATTTTACGATAAAGGCTCAGTGAGCTGCAGAAGTGCTCCCAGCCTTTTTTTTATGGTTGGGGGAGTTCAGTTAGCAAGTGCCAACCAAGCTGCCCGTCTCAGCCCTGAGCCTGCAGTTTCCTCAGAACAATCCAGATTTGTATCTAGCATTAAGAAACACGTAATTTACATCAGTTGTAAAGCAATGACCATTCAGAGAGCTTTTTTGTTTTCTAATGACAATTATTTGAGGTTTCATCTTTGTGTGGCAATTAGCATCGTTACTATAATGTAGATGCATATAGTGTCACAACACGATTTTTTACAAAATCCACTTATGACTTTGCTTCTTTGTCTACCTCTTGAGAGTAATAGTTCCAGAGTAGCCATAATTTGTGCAAATATTGCACTCCTCACACTCTCTATAATTATGGATCATTTACATAATACATAATTTTTAAAACTCCACTGCCAGCTAGAAGGGAAAAACCATCTGAAGCTGCAATGTCATTAGAAGGATGTATCTGAAGGCTGTGGGAAAGTAACATTTGTGTTTATCTGATCGTACATTCAATTACCACAGTGGTTCCCCAAGTGGGGCCCCTGGACCTCTGGGGGTCCACTGGGAGTTATTCAGGGGTTCACCCCTTCAGTCAGCTGCAGAACGCACTGGAACAACATTCTGGCACTTTTGTCCCATGGAGGACACCATTTTGAGATTTGCTCCTAGTTGCTACCACAATACAAATAATAAATATTAATACCACATGTTCCCAAATAGGATTGTCCAATTAAACCAGGATTTATGGTTTACCCATAATATGGTTTATCTATTGTTTGGATTACTTATAATCCAAATTGCCTTTTGGTCCTTGTATTGAAAAGTACTTGAATTTTACTTGCATTTTTCTAATATTATGAACTCTTGATTTTGTACCAGTTTTGGGTTTTCCATGAGCCTTTTGTAGAGTCAATGTTTACCTGTGCTAGGAAAATAAAATATATTTGCCTAAAATCCAAAGTCTACTCTTAGTTACTTTAATTTCAGTGAAACTTCATTTGTATAAAGGAGCAGAATTCCTCCAATAAATGTTACAATGTCTGCAAGCAGTAGCACTGGGATTTTCAAAACAGCTCGGGGCAGTTAGGTACCCAACTCGTACCCGGTTTCAATGAGATCTGAGCACTTGGCTCTTGGATTCTTTTACAAATTCCAGCCTACATATATAGCATCCTTACAAAAAAGCAAACAAAGAAGGGCAATGGACACGTTCTAAAAGTGCTTTCCTTGTAGGATATTATGCAATTAACTATAATGTATCAAATACAAAATATGAAGATTGTGAAAAGGCTGTGCACATCTTGAGGTTCTAATGAGACCCAAAAGCTGTCATTGTGATCGTCTTCATTTCCTCAGAACTTCTTGGGAAGGGATGTCTAGCTTGATAACATACAGCTAGGCTGTATATTTATTTTCCTTTCACTGTCTCTGAACATTATCTTCCATGGCATTAGCGAGAGCAGACCCTGGATCAAAGATGATACCATCTGCAGAAGTAATGGTGACTCTAGGCATGATCCCACAGGTGGGATATCAGTGATACTTATATATGTGCTTAAGTGCTGTGCAGGATCAGTACCAGAGTGTTCAGTAGGTTCAAGCCCCAAAACACTCTTCACAGATAAGAAAAAGGGGAGATTTATGCCACTGCAAAAACATTTTATTTGAATGCCCTCAATCGCATTGGTGGATGACCTCAAGGGCAGGGAAAGGCAGTTCTGCCTAGGGTGTGTTTTATGTCTGATCCCAGAAAAACCACATAACAATTTTACTGATCTTTGTCACAGCAAATAGGTTCCAAAGAGAGTGAGACAAAACTAAGTCTTGGAACAAGAAAAATCTAGCATTGGTTTATATATTCTTCTGTGGGAAACCTCTTGGGGTTTGCTTTTAGTCAGTGCCAGGGTGTGGAAATCTAGCTTTTGGTAATGAAAACCGTTATTTACACAACACTTAGACCGCAACACTCATTAACTCAACAAGATGAAGACTGTTCCCCAGACGATGGAAGTTAGATATTCAGTGTATTGTTGTGCCATTCCTTTGCTGTTTATGCAATGGAAGATGTCTGCATATTACATTTGTCACAGACAAATATGGGGTATCAGATGTAGTGGTATTACTTTAAAATAGAATTGGAAAATTCAACTAAATATGTTCAGCTCCAGAATACTTTTGACGTTCTAAGTTAAAATTCCGGTAACCTTACAAGAATGTGGTGTGATGTGAAAGTAGGTGACTCAGGATTGGCAAAGAAATACAAAATTTCTTAATGCTAGATAACTAATGCAAATCAAAGCCAGCTTGATAGTGTCTGAAAATCATGATCACTTCAAGTTTTTTTGCTGGACTGTGTGAGAAGAGTTGCTGGTCTAGTTCCTCATGAAAAGGTGAATATTTCTTTTTTTTTAATCACAACTGAAATTAAGGAACACACATTGTAAAAGCCTATCTTTATGTGCATGCAAATGCAGACAAATGTGTGTTACATAGAAGATAACTTCATGGACCAGGAATCTAACTTGAGGAGAAGCCATTATTGATCAACTGGTTAGATCTGTTTGTAAATGACCTAGCACACTTTTGGCACAATGAAAGAAAAAATCGTAATCAATAGGAAAATAACCAAATGAGAACCTGAAAGTAATAAGGAAGCTTGGTATGAATGATCATGAGCTACTCAAAGTCACCATACTAAAGTCCAGGTTAATTGAATTTGGTAGTAGAATGGTATTCGATTTTAGGAAGGCAAATTCTGAGGAATTTATTGTTTTATTTAAATAAGGATTCGAATAGATAATGAATTAAGAAATCTAGTGAGTAAAGTACAATAGAAGGAAGGATTAAAATCCATTAATGCAGAAGATTAGGTAATTCTAAAAGACACCACAATTTAAGTAAAACAGACTGTAATTCTGTTCTTATATGTAAAGCAAGATTTGATATATGGAGTGACAAAAATGTAAATTTCTAAGCCTTTCAAGATGAATTTTTTGCCAATTTTTTGGATGAAAATGATGAGACAGTTCAGAATGGCTCTCCTGAAGAGTTAAGGGCTTTTGAACAAAGTGTTCTGCCTTCAGTGCTGTCGGAATGCCAGCGAACACTACTGCTTGGGCTCAACAGCGCCATAGACCCCCCCTGCACCTCTTCTCAGAGGAGCAAAGGCACTGTTTATCCCATTGCTTGTTAAAAATGAAACCGCTCCACTGCAGACTGTCTAGTACACTCTGGAACTGAGACCTTTAGGAGGGGGGACTGGTGAACCAGGGAATAAAATAAACTTTTTGGAGCAGGGACTGTCTTTTTGCTTTGTGTTTGTATAGGACCTAGCAGAACGGGATCCTGGTCATTGCTTTGGGTTTGTAGACACTACTACAATAGAAATAATAGTAAATAGCACCCCCTAGGCAAATCTTTGCGCATTTTAAGGACTGAAATGCAGCTGAAAGAATGTTGATGTTCTGAAATATTTGGATGATGTCTTTTCATTTCTTGTTTCTAGAGCCAGAGGTGGCCAATCACAATAAGAAAGCTTGTTCTTGAGAAATATCCAGCCTAACTCAAGCAATTTGACTAGTAAGAATGAGCAGTGAGACTTCTGGATGCTTATGTGAACCTGAACACTGAATCATGTGATGTCCTCCCATTTCTAACACTGAGCATGCCCGAGCAGTTAATATTGTGGACTCCACGTTAAACCTCATTATTGCTTTCTTTTCCTGTTGCTCTCGATGAGACAAATCCTTGGCTGGGGTAAAATGGTACTCCACTAACTTCAATGGTGCTTCCCCACTTTCCACCAGCTGAGGATCTGGCCTGAAGTGTACATTTCTGAGAGAAAGATGGTGCACTGAGTTGTAGTGTGGGAATCCTTGTTTTTGCTTGAAATACGCTATACTGGTAACTTATTTTTTTTAAAAACAATTTAAATTAAAATAACAGTAACTTCTCAGAGAGACAAGGTGGGTGAGATAATATCTCTTATTGGACCAACTTACACAGAACTCTTCTCCTTGTCTCTCTCACCAACAGTAGTTGATCCAATAAAAGATATTACCTCAGCCACCTTGTCTCTCTAATATCCTGGGACCAACGCAGCTACAACAATACTGCATAGGAACCTCTCAGTTCTCTGAAATAACTTAGTCTGGGTTTTCACATGACCCTATGATGTTAGGCACTCAAATGTCACTGAAAGTCACCTGACTATTGTGACTATCCCTTGACAATGCCTCTCCAAAGCATGGTGAAGTTAGGGAAATAGCTATTGTCATGCTATCCAATTGCAGAGTCAATGTTGGAAGGTTTTTAAGAACTGACACGATACGGGATCATTTAAAAACTTATCAGCTCTCAAATTAGCTAGTGTTTGTACCTGCTTGTAGAATAGATTAATGCAAGCGTACTACTACATCACTCACTACACAGGGGCTGCATAATTGGCCATACGCTGCCCACACTGCAGACACACACTAGTGCAAGGACATTCCTAGGCTGCTTAGCTGAAGCACACCTGTGCTTCATCACTTCTCAACCAATGCTTTGGTTTGTTTACTTTCTGCTTTTGTAGCACATTTGAAAGATTGGGGTCAGTTCCCCAGCTGCTGTAAATCCACATAGCCCCGTTGACTTCAATGGACCCATGCTGCTTTATACTAAGTGAGGAACTAGCCTTATACTCGCAATACACTCTCTGATATAAAAGCATTAATTATTTAAAATATGTACTCTCTCCCTGCCATTAGTGATACTGTAATCAAGCTTCTGTCAGTTACTTAACCTTCATGATCACGCCCTGCCTGCTCCTTTAGGGTTTTACATATTGTGGGGGAAGGTCCTGCTTGCAAAACAGTTTACTCATAAGCTACTGATATTACACATCATCAAGTTATTCATGCGATAGTGTTTTCTCGGCCCTTCTTTATCCTCTACTGTGTTCAATAGAACAACTCACATGTTTAAAGCTATGCAGATGGGTCCGTGTTTGCAGGATCGGGGCCTTAGTATGCAATGTTACTGGGCAATAATGGTGTAACCACAAACCTTGATTGTCTGTTTAATATCTCAGATGTTTCAATTTGCATTTCATTAAAACTTGGCAAAAGGTTATCAACTCAGATCCAAAATTCTCACAAAAATTGTTCTAATATGTAAAGTAAGTTTTGATTTATGGAGTGACAAAAATGTAAATTTCTAAGCATTTTAGATAATTTTTATTGCCAAACTTTAGACTAAACTGACATTTTTAAAAAAATGCAATGTTCTGTTCTTTATTGTGGAGTAAAGACTTTGGAAATTGAAATTTTTTACCCACATTTACAAATGTTATGTATTACTTATTATTTAACATGTATATTGTGGTAGTGCCAAAACAGCACAATGGAGTCCCAGAGCTGTACAACACATAATAGTATCCGTAACTATAGTTAATTTAGATCTCAAGAAAATCTTTCACATCAAAATTAGAAAAGTGATACCTCTTTCCAGCTAACATTATTTGTAGTTTTGCCTAGGGAAAAAAATGCTAGAAAAAAATGTAAATACCTAATTTACAAAACAAAATCCCTGAAATTTAAATTTAATTTTCAGAATTTCTTTTCAAATATCCAAAATATTAAGATAAATTTTCCATACTGTTCTGCTTTGTTGCTGTTTATATACATAAAACAGGTGGGGGGTGGGGTGTCTCTTGTCTATAATCACATTCATTAAAAGTCTGAATTTTTCTAGTTGCATCATCTTGAGTATCTTTTTCTAACAAAACATTTTCTATTGTGATGTTAATTTTAAATCTGGTTAAATTTTGATATTTCATGCAATTTAACCAGCTATAACCCATCCCATTAAGTGCATTGTTCTGGAGGGAAAATATAATGTAGTGTGGATTTGTGCCTTTTTATTGTTATATAGGGAAAAATACATAAATGGGATACTTTGCAAAAATTCTTTTAATTAGATCAGCTCATAGTGTAAGTCCCAAGGGGCCAAACCTTGCTGACTTTACCCATTGGTACTGTTCACCTGCATAAGGCCTGAAGAATTTGATTCAGATATGCCCCAAATTTGTTAATTAAATAGCTGTCCATTTGTATTTTGTACTTAATACTGACTAGAGCTGTTTATCTGCGGCAGAAAATTTTGACTTTTCAAAATTTCTCTCCATTCCCAACTAGAGCAAAAAAAGTTGAAATACTAATTCACAAAAAGAAAACGTCGGAAGTTTTCGATTCAGAAGGGCTGAAACAGAAACATTGACATTTTCGATTGAAGACAAAATTTCATTTTTAATTGATATCGTTTTGACTTGAAATGAGATTTTTTTTTTTTTTTTGATTCTCCAATCAGGTAATAAATTTTTTTTTTGTCAAAACTGAGACTTGTCCATCGAAAATGTCAAGTGTGAAAAACTAGGCTTTCTAATGAGAAAACTGATCAATCAAAAAATGCTAATCAGCTCTAATGCAGACACTCTGAAGCACAAAGAGCCCAAACACAAATAGAGATGGGTGCTGTTATAAGGACCTAGGAAAGCAGATGCAGAATAGTCTTCACAGGGGAGTTGTTATTGTTTCTAGTTCTGTTGCTGTTAATCTGGGTGCAGCATCCCCAGAGAGGTTTATTTCAGTCCAGTGGTTAGCATAGATCAGAACAGGAGAGGAAGCCCCCCTGATGTGGCACCGCATCAGTTTGGGGTGACAGAATGCAGCAAGAGGAGGGGAATGGGGACAAGAGGAGAAATGTATCCAAAAGCAGCTCTGTCCCCAAGTAGATCTGTGGCACTGCCCCATTTCTGTTAATCCCATTATTTGGACTTCTCCAGAATGAATGAATATATATATATTCTTTCATATAGATATATATGAAAGAAAGAGGCCTAGGGAATTCTCCTCTGGAAATGTCTGAAATACGAGATGCTTTTTCCTGCATTTTAAAAGATTTCAGACATTAGAAAATTTAGAGTGAAAGCAAAGTCTCTGTGTTTTGTGGCATTCACCTGCCCTTCTCTCCAGAAGGGAGAGGGAAACAGCAGGAATTAGGGGTCATCTCCTTACTCATTTTACCAAGGAAGGAAGAGGAACAAATCAAGCTCCGGAAGAGAGGAGATGGATAGGTCTCATCCAAGCCTTTCCTGTCTCCTTCCCCTGGCAGGTGCTGCTGCTCCACCTACTGGTGCTAAAGGTTGGGATCTCTGGATGGTTCTTAATCAGCCTGCTCCTACTTCAGTCTCCTACGTGGTGGATGCTCACTTCATCACCAGAGAGCTGGGGAGCAGAACTTTCTCAAGTGAAGGAGAGGCGTGGAAGTTGTGCTGATCTTCCTCCGGACTTTGAAGACATGTTGAGTTTTGAAGAGCAGCTGTTCTAGTTAGTACAAGGAAAGAGAATCCATTTCAAAATTGTGTGTGTGTGTGTGTGTGTGTGTGTGTGTGTGTGTGTGTGTGATATAAAGAATTAGGAAGGGAATCATTTTTATTTTATCAGCAAAAAGATAAAGAATGATCAAACCCTCACACATCACACACACAAATTGCTGCAATACATTATTGCATGGAGCCCAATACTGCAAACACTTATGCCTGAAATTAAGCAAGTGAATAGGAGTACTCCCACTGACTTCAACAGGGCTACACAGATGCTTAAACACGCGAATAAGTGTTCGCAGGATTGGGGCTGTGATCTGTAAAAGTAAAGTTCAATTTTCACTGACACAGAAATCACAACTAGAATTTCTTATGTACAACAGAGAAAAAACAATCTCTTGAACCCTAGTCTGTCCAACTTTTTTCCATATAAATGGGCTTTATTGCTAAATCTCCTTTATTACTTTTTTGAGCCTGTGAACAAAAATATTACATGTGACCTGCTTAATGTAAAAAGTATTTTCAAAAACTTAAACATCTTGTGTCTTAGTTACTAATGGGTGAAAACTAGAACCTCAGATAAAATTTCAGGGACTTCAGCTTTTAAATCCAGGCGTATAAACCCATGATTTCTGATCCAAAACCAGAAGAGGCCTATTTTTCCATTTGGGTTTAGGCATGACAGAAATCACATGATATCAACCTATTTTATGAGATTTTGCCCTAGGTGTCCTTAAAATCTCATAAATAAGTGTTGTGAGATTTCAGCTTCATTGAATCTGAACCTGAACCAAAACTGTAGCTGCAATTTGAACTCAAACCCCAAACCTTTGCCTAAATCTAATCCAAATCTACATACTATTTCCTTGGTTCACCTCTAAGCCATTGGTAACATGAGTGTGAGGTTTAGATACAAGATAATTTAATAAATCGATTGCATGTGATAATGCACCCAGTTACAGCTGTCCAAACTGATAATTTATCAGTATGAACATTTCACTATGATTTGGTGATGTCTTTGTCAGCATATGGTGGGTACTGCATGCTGAATTGTTTGCATTATTTCATAAACAAAAGAATTACAGTTTTAAGAAAGATTAGTATGCTTTCCCCTATATTTGCGTTAATTATAAGTACACTGTATCCAAGTACTGATATAACTTTATTGTATAGAAGTCTTCAAGAAAAACAGTATTTTTGTGAAAGATGATTGTAGTTTCAATAGCAACTCCCTCTTATTACTTAAAAAACATATATTTAGCCAGATACCATGAACACTAAGTTTAGTTTGCTTGGCAGCACTTCAACCAGCTCTTTTATAATCTTTGTATTTAACATCCCAAATAAGCCATAATTCGCTGGACATGCTGAGCAGTGACTATACAGATCCTGTGTTTTAACATAAAAGTATAAAATTACAGAGATTTGATCAATTATTTTCAAAAATGTAAATGCATTGAAATGGTGTAGAAGAGAACCACATTGGTCTTCATTACATCTGAAATCAAAAATTGTTGGGAACCAGGAAGAAAAAAAAAAAAAAAAAAAGGAGCTGACAAGAACTGGTTGTTGGGGGGGGGGGGGGGGGGGGGAAATAGCTTTCCTTGATGCACTGAATGAATTCAGAAGAAAGTGGCTAATGTAGCATTTCTTAATAACAAACCTTTCATCTTTAAAATGACAAATGTAATTTTGTACTCTGTTTTATCACAGGATTGCTTGAACCTATGCTTCTCTTTATCTCGGACAGCGTACATAGCCCTCACTACTGAAATTGAGTGGCCACCTATTTCCAGGGTTATCCAAATCAGAGTGTGGTAAACTTCATCTTACCTTCCATAAAGATCTTCTCATTCATTCAGGCAGAGCTGGGAGGAGTTATGGAAAAATGTTGGGCATTGAGCTTGATCAAATGTGTTTATTATTTTCCCTTCTGTCTCCTCCACAAAGGAGAATGTTTTAAAGACACCATCTTCTTTGAATCCTTTCAAGAGCTGGGTTTTTGTCAGGGCTTGTCTACACTTACCGGGGTATCGACACACAGTGATTGATGCATCGGCGGTCGATTTAGTGGGTCTAGTGAAGACCCATTAAATCGACTGCAGATTGCTCTGCCGTCGACTTCTGTACTCCACCTAAATGAGAAGTGCAAGGGTGGACCCCGAGGTAAGTGGATTTAACTGGTACATCAACTTCAGCTATGTTATTCATGTAGCTGAGGTTGCATAACTTAGATCGATCTCCCCCATAGTGTAGACAAGGCCTCTTTAACCCAGCTTGGGCAGTCCCTTGGATTAGGAATGACACTAATCACAGCTACAGTTGCTCTGTTGATTGTTCCACACATTCAGTTAACCATGCAGTGATATCTTAGGAAAAAAACTTTCTAATTCCTGGGGCAGGACTCTGGAATCCCTAGAAAATAGAATGTCCCCTAAAAAAATCCAACTAAGGTTCTATGCAAGATGCAGAGCATTCTGAGATGAAATCCTAGCCCCATTGAAGTCAATGGAAAAACTCCCATTGGCTTCAATAGGGCCAGAATTCCAGCCCTGGAGTTTTAATTCATTCTGTGTAGAAACCGGCTGCCCGGAATGGACTTGCAAAATAAAGCTAATAGTTAATCACTTTAACACCAACTTCTAGTGCTAATTCCAGAAACGCTGTAACCTGAGGTAAAACAGAGCTTGTTTTCCACTACAGTAGAACCTCAGAGTTGTGAACACCAGAGTTATGAACTAACCAGCCAACCACACACCTCATTTGGAACCAGGAGTATGCAATCAGGCAGCAGCAGCAACAAAACAAAACAAAAAAGAGCAAACAAACACAGTACAGTGCTGTGTTTAAATGTAAACTACTAAAAAATAAAGGGAAAGCAGCATTTTTCTTCTGCATAGTGAAGTTTCTAAGCTGTATTAAGTCAATGTTCAGCTGTAAACTTTTGAAAGAACAACCATAATGTTTTGTTCAGAGTTACGAACATTTCAGAGTTACGAACAATCTCCATTCCCAAGGTGTCTGTAACTCTCAGGTTCTGCTATATCACTGGAATGCACAATAATGAAGAGGCAGAAACTCCACGTCATGTTACCTCAGACACTTCTCTGCATGCCAGCAACTAAGATAAAAGCAACAGAGGGTCCTGTGGCACCTTTAAGACTAACAGAAGTATTGGGAGCATAAGCTTTCGTGAGTAAGAACCTCACTTCTTCAGATGCAAGCAAGATACTTGCTTGTATCTGAAGAAGTGAGGTTCTTACCCACGAAAGCTTATGCTCCCAATACTTCTGTTAGTCTTAAAGGTGCCACAGGACCCTCTGTT
>NC_048308.1:54926556-55020861 GCF_013100865.1 Trachemys scripta elegans | reverse complement strand
AGGGTGGTTGTGCATGTGTGTGTATATACACACACACACAACCACCCTCATAATTTATTTTAAGTTTTGTTCAAGTTTTGAAAATGTGTTTAGTTTCGTCTATTTACACTAACTTGATTAGAATAAATAAAATTTGATATTTTGCATAGTTTTTTAATGTAAAAACAAAATAGAAAAGAGGACTGATTACTTAAGTAAATTAATGACTGGCAATGGTGGTTGCCATTAAAAGGCCAACGTCTGCTCACAAATAGCATGCCGTTATTATGGTTATTTCTTATGCTAAATATGGGGGAAATTGTTGTATCTCCGATCCTGATGATATGTGATAAATGCTGGCTAATGTTGATATTTTAAGGGTGATGACTGCATCTCCTCCCTCAGTGTAAAACTATGCAATGAACAAATCTATGGTCCAGATTCTAATACCTTTATGCACACTGAGTAGTATCTAATTCTGCAAGGTTTCTCACTGAAGCCAATGGTACATTTAACATGAGTAAGAGCATCAGAATCTGTCCCATTGTTAAAAACTGCACCTTCTCTGTCCTACGCTTGACCGCACGGGCCTCTTGACAAATGCAGATTCTGATACCATTCAGCAGGACTTACTTTTATTCATGTAGCTCTGAATCTATTGGAATCTGACCCAATGGTAGCCAGTCACAACCTCTAAATATGTATGCACAGAAGTGATTCCAAAGGAAGAACAAAGTGTTGGAATGACAAACTTTTTAAAGCAAAAATGAGAATTACTAGTGTTAATGCTATGCAAAATGGTGCTTAAATTATTTTTTCTTATGCACTGCTAAGTGGTAAATATTAAAATTATGCACACAATGAACACCTAGATCATGCTTTTATCACAGAATTTTAGAAGTTGTTTCCGCCCAGAATTAAATAGCAAGGGTCTATATTTTCTGTCTAATCATCTTGATTTACTAATTTAATGACTCTGGTGATTTGACACATGTACACAAGATCTACACAGAAGAAAGAAATACAGAAACACAAATGTGTGTTGATAGAGGCCCCAACCATTTTGTTACCCTATGTGTTTGCATGGAGTTTATGTCTACACTGCAATTGCAGGTGGGATCTGCAGCTTGGCAAGGTGTATTCGCATTAGCGTTAATCTGGCTAGCTCGCTGTAAGAGCTGTGAAGACATGATGGCACAGGCTTCAGCATGGACTGTGCAAGACCTTCTGGTCTCCTGGGATACATATGTGCATCACTAGCCCAAGCTACTGTGTCTTTACTGCTATTTTAGTGAGCTAGCTAAATTAAAGCTAGCACAGGTATACTACTGAAGCCAAACATTTTTGGTTTTCTATTTTTCACAAAAAAGTCTACGTTTTCCATGGAAATTTTTTATTTTATTTGGTAGACATTTTCCATGGGGGGCAGGAAGGCCCATTTTTCTGACCAGCTCTAATTGTCTGACTCTGAGACCCACTCAGTACTTGGACTTGTGGACCTTCAGGGTATTCTGGAGAATTTTCCCCGAGAAAGGTGGAGTGGAAAGCGGCCAGCTGGGAGAATGGGAGGTGTTCTGACAAGGGCTGAGGTAATTTACTGCATATGGCAATTTTCTTTAGCGCTCTTCAGTTGTTTGGCTATTGATCCAATAGACTATTTGAATTTTTGTCATGATTCTAGTGATGCCTAGGATTTTTATTTTTTACTAAAATTATAAATGTTAGGCCAAATCCTAAGATCTTTGCTAAAGTTTTACTCAGTCCTTGCTGAGTCAAACTCCTATTAAAATAACTTTATCTCTTACTAACCGACTAGGACACAAATGGTGAAGAGACACAGAACCCTGCAGAGTTAATGACATCCCAAGCACCAAAAGCTGCAATACTTACTTTGTTTTAGGTATTTGTGATGTTATCCACCCTTGAAAAACTCAGTCTTGGAGAATAAACAAACTAACAACCAGACAAACCTTCATTTTCTTTTTAATTGAATGTATTAGATATTAGAGTATTTTGTATTCAGTTATTTTTAAAAGAAGTCCTTTCAGTTCAAATTTAATTGCATTTTATGGTGTGTGATTTAACCCATATCGGGAATTTTAGTGTCTCTAAAAAAAAAAGAGAGAGAGAGAAATTGTTGTGTCAAACAACTTTTTTAGCACCAAAATTCTTTTTTTCCAGTCTTTTATCTCTGCATTAGCTAAGCACATGCATTATACTGTGATCTAATGAAGAGAGCATAGGGGCCAGATGTCTTGAAACCTGGAAACTTCTGTTGACTTCAGTGAAACCAGGGTTTCACCCATGAACGCTATTCCCAGCTCTGCTATTGATTCAGTATGTGATCATGGGCAAGTCACTTGACCTTCTATCTTTGTTTCACCATCTGTAAAATAAGGATAATGATATTTTGAAAGTCCTTTGAGATTTACACATCGTGTTGTATTAATGACAGGCAATAACTGTAATAAGAGCTTGGCAAGAGCTTAGTAAGGTTTATCCATTGTGAACTAGTGGTCATTAAAATATTTGAGGGTAACAAACAGAAGCAAGTCATTTGAAGCAAAATGAACTTCTTATTGAGTTTGGTTTGGACCTGATTCCAAGGGGCTATTTATAATTACCAAATTCCTTCCTCAAGTGCAGAGTTCACAATCAGTGGATTTTATACTTTAGGTAAGAGAAACAACCTGCATTTGGATCTGTACAGTTCTGATTTGAAAATGAATCAGTTTTATGTTTATGGAGACAAGACCCTACCTTTGATTTACCAGGATTTTGAAAGCAACATTTTAATAGGTCCACACTTAACTACGCACAGAAGTTGCACCAGTTAATCTACAATATGTTTAAAACTGACTTCATTGGACTCTGCAGACTCCTATGTTAGACCACTTATATGAGACAGAGCTGGGAATAGAGTTTGGATCCCCTGACTCCCAGTCCAGTTCCCTGTCTTCTAGATGCTGCTCCCTCCTCTGTATTTCAGTGTCCAGTATAGACTCTGAAACATACTACAGTCATTCACCAATTCATTCACAGACTCAGATCATTGTTAGAGCTGGAAGTGAATGATAGTAGTTTCTACAGTTTAAACCCTTCCTTTTTTGTCTGGACTCTAATATCACTAATGCATCTCCAATAGATGCGTATGAAGCCATAACTTGAAGATTGTATTGTTTTTAATTCCACCACCACTTTTGAGGATTTGATTCCATTCCCTATCTAGAGAAGTTGTTTTCTGTGTTGAATGAAGCTTATTTCAATTTAAATTAGTTTGTAGCTTCATTAATAAGTATCCACCCCTGGTCTGTGTAGCATCCCTTCATGTCCTTATACCAAAATTACATCCTCTTAGTTTTTAAAATTTTCCATGTGTGGCGCAGCTATCCATTCTATCTGGCACACATTTCCAAGGCTGTAAAAAAGGAAAATAGCATTGGCCCTGATGAGTGAGACTAGAGACGATTTTCAAGGTCAAATTCTGCAGCATACTGCTGTCTTTTGTAAAATGTAGGCAACTATTAAGGACCTCCATCATTTGATAAATATTTAAGACTCAAGAAGCGGGAACTGTAGAGTGAATAGAGCCTTATGAGACTGATTACCATGGGAAATTGGGGAAAAAAACCAAAACAACCCTCAAGTAATTTTAATTATTTCAGTTGCATGTTCTTAGCAATTTACTTTTCACTTGGGGAAAATCCTTCTCTACTGGAAGTAGTGAACAGGACATGGAGTTTTCCTTCCCCCCCAGCCCAATCTTCCTCTATTAAGCCTTTAAATCCCTCTCCTGGTGCAAAATGCATTTGCAGTAATGGATTTGTTGGCATCTTGCAGAGCTGAGGGACTGCCAGTGTGTAGATAGATCTGTTTTCCTTCATTTCTAGTTTCTTAGCTGACCCTTAATCATGGAACATGGAAGGCAGATACCTTTTTGGGGTAGAACCAGATTTTTGCAAACTGTCATTCATTTCTTCCTTCTAGAAGAACTTGAAGGACATTTTAGGCCACTCAATTTAAACTTCTCTTTTGAAGTTTAATTTTTTTGATGAAAGCATGGTTTTCCTTTTTTTAAGTGCATGGGAACTCCTTGTTAGCATTCTGCCATTACATTGAAGGGAAAGTTGGGACAATTTCCCTGCCCTTCAGTTATCTCTGAGCCTCCTTAGAGGGCAGGTGAAAAATGTTCTGTCATCTTTTTCAATAGAAAATTGAGCTTTCAACTATACTATGTTTTCACTAAAAATGGTGTCTGTTTTCCATGAAAAATTTGGATTTTTTCCATCAAAAAACTGAACATCTGAATACCAAAAACTTTCAACTGAAAATTTTTGCCCCAAAACAAACTTTCAAGAAGGAAAAGTTGATACTTTGTTTAGATATCTCTGATCAAAACGTTCGGTCGTTCCCAAATTGAAATATTTAACTCAGTTTGACATTAAGCTCTATCCACCTGAGTTGCTGTGGCCTTCATGGGGGTTGCATTTCAGATGCTTCATTCTCTTGTACGGGTTGAGCTCCCCAGCCAGAATACATCTTCCATGATGCAGCCATGTGACTCCATGCTGCATCTAGACCAGTCAGTAATTGTGATGCATCTTAAAGTTTGTTTGCCCCTTGGTGTTTCCTCACGCCTTGGTGTTGGCTATGAGGAATTGTTTGTGGGAAAATACATGAATATAATTCCCCAGTCCCTCACTACTTCCCTCTGCAGCACCTAGGTCTCTAGAACATGGGGCTTATCCCAAAAATTTAGTGAGAGTTCCCTTGTTCAGATATTGGCAGCACATAACTGGCATGATTTTGCAAAGGTTCCCATAATGATTAATATTTGATAGTGAATGACGGCACTTCTGTCTCATATCCCACATAAAACATTCCTTAAAATGGTGTTAAGGATGGGGAAAAAAAACCAGTGAGTAAAAAAACAACAACTTCTCATGACACTGTTGTAGATATAAAAAAACTAAGCCCTAAAAACCCAGGAAATTCAAAGTTAGCACTAAACCTAAAAGAAACCGAAACACTTGAAAGTATGGCCATAGAGACAGGAGCGCCGCCAGCTTTTTTGCCGCCCTAGGCGGTGGAAGATCCCTCCCCCGAAATGCCGCCTCCGACAGAGATGGCTGAAGATCCGGCCACCGCGGTCGCCGCCCCCCAAATGTTAGTGTCCTAGGAGACCACCTAGGTCGCCTAATGGATTGCACTGGCCCTGCATAGAGAGGGTATGTCTACACTGCAATCTGAGGTACAATTGCAGTATATGTAAACATACCTGAGCTGACTCTAATCTAGCTAGCTTGGGTACCAATAGCAGTGAAGCCACTGGAATCATGGTTGTTAGCATAGGCTAGCCACATGAGTACATGCATGCCTTGCTACATACTTGGGTGGCGAGCCTATGCTGCAGTCCATGATACTCTGGCTTCACTGCTGTTGGTATCTGAGCTAGCTAGTCTGAAGCATAGACGTACCTGAGCTTGCATGTTGCTAGCACACCGCTGATTGCAGTGTAGACAGACCCAGGGTTACAGCACCCCACCAACCATAACTATCATTTTTATGTGATATCTGAACATCATGCAGGGACTGGAGGAATGAGCAGGGGTTTTCCAGGATCCCATGCTTGGGGCCAGGTAACATCAGGATGCAGCACATGGAGGGAGCAAAGAGTTCTTCATTCCCTGGGATTACCGTCTCCTCTCCCCACCACAATCAGTCTAGTCTCTCTAACTCCCCCTTCCCCAGGGTTCCCCTCCCAAATCCCTATCTTCTCTCCCATCTTGCCTTCCAAAGTTCCATTCCCCAACTTCTTCCCCTTGTTCCCCCAGGTTCCCCTCTCCTGTCCACACCTTCTCCTCCACCTCAGGGAGTTCCCTCTCATTCTCTCATCCTGGAGGACTTCTACATTCTTCCAACATCCCAGAGAATAGTAAACAAATAGGCAAGACACTTCCCACATTAAAGGAGCTGGCTTGTCTAGCCTGATCTCTTCCTACTCTCTATGATTCTAGTCCATGAAGCCAAAGATTTCACAATAGGCCACTCGAGTATAGATTCATAGATTCTGGGACTGGAAGGGACCTCTAGAGGTCATCGAGTCCAGTCCCCTGCCCTTATGGCAGGACCAAATACTGTCTAGACCATCCCTGATAGACATTTATCTAATCTACTCTTAAATATCTCCAGAGATGGAGATTCCACAACCTCCCTAGGCAATTTATTCCAGTGTTTAACCACCCTGACAGTTAGGAACTTTTTCCTAATGTCCAACCTAACCCTCCCTTGCTGTAGTTTAAGCCCATTGCTTCTTGTTCTATCTTTAGAGGCTAAGGTGATTTTAATAAATTAATGGAGATATCCTATTCCTAGACTTGGAAGGGACCTTGAAAGGTCGTTGAGTTGAGTTGACTTGAGTTGAATCGAGTCAAGTCCAGCCCCCTGCCTTCACTAGCAGGACCAAGTACTGATTTTGCCCTAGATCCCTAAGTAGCCCCCTCAAGGACTGAACTCACAACCCTGGGTTTAGCAGGCCAATGCTCAAACCACTGGGCTATCTTCCCCCCCCCCCCCGAAAATGTTCTGTGCTGAGTGTGCAAAGGGCCATCTATTGGTGTGAAATATGGAGTTCTACAACATCATTGCTGAGAACATGTGGGTTTGGGGAAAAACCAGAAGACACTAGGGAAAATTTAAAATATATGTAACTTTTGATTAAGTACCAAATAAACATCTTTAATTCAGAAGTTATCAAATTCTGAGGGGGAGAGAGAAATAAACAAACAAAACCCTTTTCTACTGCCCTGTTTTAAGCATAGTAATTTGTAAGCAGATCAGCGACCCCATCAGAAGTTGGGGGGTCTAGACTAGAAGGCTAGAAAATAAGTCGTTGAATGGGAGCCTAGGCTCTACCTCCATGATACAATAGGTGGGAGAGTTTTTAAGCCTCCATGGGAGAGGTGTGGTATATTCATCTCAAATAGGTAAGATGGCACTTCATTAGATATAAATAATGGTTGGTAACCCTCAGTTAAATGCTATTTTATATTTTATTGGATGAGACTTGCCCAGTGACAAGGTCAGTATTGTGATTTTATACTAATGTCTACTTGGAGCAACTATTTTCTTGTTTAGTGTTTATTACATGCAGAATGTGTGGAATAAATACACCAGTTACCTTGCAATAAAAGGCAAATGTTACGTGAGACAGAGGGGGAGAGAGAGGGAGTGGTGTCATGCCAGTATTAATCTACTATCCTCTTGTTGAGAAAAATTGACTTCATATAGTCATCAAGTTCATGCCTTCTTCAGCAAGTTTAATGTGCAATAGAATCGCACATTGGGACACATTTTCCTATTAGTGTCATTTCTGTAGAATGAAAGAAAAGTGGTGTTAGGGGAAATGATTCGCGAATCAGATACATGTCTTCAGTTCACACAAATTAATTATTTATTGGAAGCATAATTTTTACATATTTTCCCTTTTTTTGGCTTGAGGAAAAAAGCTTGTAGGATGCAAAGATTTCATAATGCTTCCCATTTTCAAACAATTTAGTATGACTGAGATAAACCAATACATCACAATTGTTTTTGTAATTGTTCTGCCTCTCCCTCTTCTTCTTGTACTTATATCATATCCTCCTCAGAAAGATACGGCTGAAGTTGAATACATTAATAGAATAATGATGTTAGCCTAGATGCCGACTGGGGCTGGAGCGCCAACTGGGGAAAAAAAAAAAAAATAGGGGTGCTCAGCACCCACTGGCAGGCCCTGACAATCAGCTCCTCCCCTACTCCTCCCAGCACCTCCTGCCCGTTGTTCAGTGGCGGGCAGGAGGCACTGAAGGGTGAGGGGGAGGAGCGGGGGCAGGAAGAGGGGGAGTGAGGGCAGGGCGCACTCAGGGGAGGGGGCGGAACAAGGCGTGAAAAAGCGGGGTGGGTGGGGTCTGGGGGAAAGGGTGCAGTGGGGATCGAGAACCCCCCAGGAAATCAGAAAGTCAGCGCCTCTGGATGTTAGTATTCATTATGAATGAAACCAGGATCAATCTCCGGCATAGACGTTTTCTCAGACATGTTATCTTGATTGTTAGGACTTGGGTGAAATTCTCCCCCTGTACAAAGCCAGAGTAAATGGGCACTATGCAGGAGTTGGGGTGGGGGTGGGAGGTTGAAGAAAATCCACCCCCAACATATAGGCAGAGGTCAGGGCTCCTTTTTAGCCTCTTCACAGTCACTATTCCAGTTCCTGGGCTGAAATTGGGGCTGTGACCTCCATATGTCTCTTGTGCTGGGCTTTTTTAGCCACTAGATTCACCTATTTGTGAACTCAATTAGCCTGATTTTCCCAGCACCCTACACCTTGTGTATTCAAAGTTGCAGTGCAATGGAGAATTGGGTCCAGTGTCTACCTCAACCCCACCCCAATGTACTCCCACACACTGTGCTAGTAAAGGGCCCAATTCTGCCATTTGCAAGAGGTGGAATCCCCTCCAACTGTCCCCCACCTTCAGAGAACTACTCCAGTACCCTGAGTGAATGTCATCTATTGTGAGTCATGGCATATGAGGTTACAGTCCTACAGCTGCTTGCCGGTTAAAGCTCTGATCCTGTCAATACTTACGTATCACGTACCTAGCTCTAAACCCATGAGTAGCTCCATTGAAGTTGATGGGACTGTTCATATGCTTTAAGCTAAACACATATGTAAGTGTTCATAAGCTTGAAGCCTCGTTTAACAAGTGCCACTTGCAAATACCAAGAGAAACCAAATCATCTCATCGTAGTGAAATATGACATACACACCAGTTGTATACAAATATGTTTGGATGTTGGCTGGTGTTTGTAGAATAGGAGAGAGTAGCTTGGAAGTAAATGATGTAGGTCTTCCAATGTTTGACTATTCTTCCTGGCCCATGCTTGCCAAAATTTGGCTATCATGTCTCCCTCGAACAAGATGCCGGGGATAATTAATTTTTAGCATAAATGTAATTTTTCATTCGATATAAATATAATCAATTGTTTAAAAATGTTATCCCCAAATATTTTGCTATACATATATATGTCATTAGTACACAAATCTTCATTGTGAAATGGTTAAGGTTGCCACACACATACTATTCCTGACATACAGCAAGGAAATGAAAAGTTGTCAGCTGAAAGCCCTCACCTTGTACGCCATCCACAATCACTGATGTTACCACTGTAATTACTGTACCCACCAGAAACTTAATCCTGCCTCCTCAATTCTCCCTTTTACTCACATCCCTTTTACAAAACAGCCCACTACTGATCTTGTTAGCTGTAGCTGTAACAGGCTGGTGTATTAAAAAAATCATGGCATTAAAACCACAGAAGACCATACAGTTAAATTTTGACTTTTTTTCCCCCTCAGTTTTTAAAAAACCTGCAATACTGACCAGCCACTTTAGCATCAGCCACTGTTTAACACATCCAGTTTGTTTGGTTGACTTAAATATTGCTGTTGTAACACTATGCCACTGTGCCCTGATATGCTTGATTCAAGTCTCAGAGAGGAAATATGAAGTTTTGGAATGATCTCCACTGTACATGTCAGCAACACAATGCAATGAAATATAATTGAGCCATGGTTTAATCATTCTAATCTCAGCTAAATTCAAACTCATCAGATTGAGAAAGTGTGTCAGTCTCATTTGCCGTGTGTCCTTCAACATTTGCTTTATCGGGGTAATTATTTGTATGTAAGATGATTAACCTGACAATAATGTAGATTATCTGACATCAAGCAGAACAAACACACTGGGGTTTTATGATGTTCAAGATGCCAAAAGCAAGGTTCATAAAGTTTTTTAAGTTAAAAATTCTTAACATGCAAATCATTTTAAAAATTACTTCAATAAATTGGCTTCCATATTACAGTGAAAAAACCTATCAGTTCCACTTTTATTTCCTTCACAGTAATAATGAAATTCCATGACAAAATCTTTAAGGAAGGGCATATTTTAGGCTAAACTCTGAACACAGATCTATAAGAGATGGCATAATTTGATCTACAGCAGGTAATATATTTGATCTTTAAAAATATTAATAGATCATGAAAGAAAAGGGTTTGCTGTCTCACTTGCTCAAATACTGGACCAGATACTGCTCCAGAATTTTTACTTCACCTTTTTTTCCAATGTTACAACGTTCAAGTGATTTGGTTTAGTAGCAGATTCTAATTTCGTCAGGGTATGAAGGACATGAGTTTTGTACTGAAAGGTTTGTAAGCCAGGGTAGGTTTAAAGGCAAAATTGCATCTCTAGAGGACATGTGCAGAGTTGGTCTGAATGAAGTTCACACCTTAAAGTTATTGGAAGAACCGTTCAGAAAAGGAAAGGCCACAGTGGGAGTTGTAAAGTATGGAGACACAGTTGCTGTGAACGTTAGTAACAGCAATGCAGTCCTGTATCTGGCCGGAGTGCTGAAAATTTTTCCTTGGCGCAAAATCCTCCCTAGATGCATTTAGGGCGTGTCTGCATGGCTCTGCAGTGCGGAGTATGGGATGTGAGATGCAAGGCAGGTGAAAGTGTGGCGCTGTAACTGCCCTGCGTATATCCCGATAGTACAAACGAAAAGGTACATAGTTCACATTAATGTTGCAGGACTACATTAACATGAGCTAGGTACCTTTTGGTTCGTGCTAACGGGGGCTACACAGGGCAGTTATAGTGCAGCATTTTAGCCAGCCCTGCAACTCACATCCCATAGTCCCCACTGCGGGGCCATGTAGACAAGCCCTTAATCTTCAGAAAAATTGGCATAACGTGGCTACCAAGGGGGCTTTTGGAGATGCTGGGCCAGGTCTTCAGCTGGTGTAAATCATCAAAGCTCCATTAAATTGCAGCAGCTATGTCCATTCACACCAGCTTTGGATTCTGCCCTGGTTTGGTTTTGGGTGTGGGGTTGTTTTGGGTTTTTGTTTATTTGTTCATTTTTGATTAAGCAGTGCTAGTTTTGCATCTTTCTATCTGACACTGAAAATAATTAGCTGGCTGTTAGGGAGGGGCCTAAATAGTACAGCCTTATTTATGAGCATTTCTGTCACAGTGTATGGGGGTGGGGGAAGGGAAGAGAAATGAATATCAGGCAACAGCTGGAATTTAATTTAATAAATGAACCTAGCGGATGGAGAGCTGACTAGTGAAGTGAATTATTGGCTTTTCATCACTGAGATCATGATTCACATTCAATCCTGATCAGGGAAAGAGAAAATCCTTCTGACTAAATAAATGTAAGGGGTCCTAAAGGAAATTTATTTGGAGGTAGGTCAGTTCTATTTCTGGATCGCTGCATGAAGATTATGCCTTCCAGCCCCATTGTCTGTTCAAAAAGAGGTATTACTGGTGAAACAATATAGAACTGCAGTATTCTGTTAGCACAGTATTGACTGTGTGGTTAAGCATGCAATTGCATTTCTATTCTAAACTAGAATTTGACAAAACCCTATCAAACAATTCTTCTCCCTCCAACATACACCACTACCAGCACCTCCATTAAATTAACCAAAAAAATCCTTTCAACACAAAATTTCAGATGGGTTGTTATCTATCCCAGGACAATCAATTCTGGGAAGTTTGAGTTTAAACAGAAAAGGCAGTTTGGACATATGTGTTTACAAGTATGGTTCTTTTCATTGTTTGATACCTTGGGTTTTCTGTAGAGGTGACTGTGCTATCAACTATGAAAATGTCTTGGTCTAGAAAGCTCACATCTGTTTTATTCACTTGCCCTACCTGGGAACTTGTGCATTTGCTAAGGTTTTGTAAGGCACAGGGCATACTTTTGGCACTGTTTCCACTGAAGTTTTGAGAGTCTGAAAGCTCCGTCAGTTGCAATAAGTCTTATGAGGTTAAAGCCAACTGGCAAAGCTATCATTATTTGCTATTTTTCAGGCACCTACAGTATGGTTGGTGATGTGTAAGACGCAAACATCAAGACAGTCCCTGCCTCAGAAAATTTACAATGTAGACAATGGATGCAGAAAATAAGGGTTACATTCTGATCCCATTGAAGTCAAAGGGGTCAGAGTTTCACCCAAGTGGTACTAAGATGTATTGAGGGACCCAGCTGAAGACATCACTTTAGTTACTTTTCTCTCCCTTTAATCTGGTACAATTTCATGTATTACGTGTATGGCCTCTGGGAAGAAGTGTTCCTAAGAGGATAGGGGCATGGGCATTGGAAGGATGCTCGGTGCAAGGAAGAGTGCACAAAGATGGGTTAGGAGAAGGCAATGAAGGGGCATCATTATCAGTGAAGAGGTCAGAGATATGAACCAAATCAGAGTTGTGCAGAGCCTTGAACACAACGTGAAGTCTAATCTTGATACAATTGGAAGCAAGTGGGGTGATCTGAAGAGGGCAAATACATGTTTCAATTGATGGGTGAGAGATTATTTTGGCCGCTTCATTTTACACGAATTAGAGGGGAAAGGTACAGTCTGCCAACTACCTGTATACTTAGTAGTTCTGATTCTCCATGGCCCTGCCTCTTGTGTAGTCATTTATACCCATGGAAAGTGGGTGCAAAATGCTACCATTTTCATTTGATAGCATTTAACATTCACTTTGCACTACTGTAAAAGACAACACAAGGGCCAGACCACTGGATCAGCTCTGATTCAAGCTCCAACACCAACATAAGGGAACATGTCATGTCTCTAAACCTAACAGAAACACTGCACATTTCTACGTGCAGCAAAACACATTGAAAGCAGTTAAGGAAATGTCCAGTTCAGGGTATCTTCCTTTGTCATATTTTAACCCACGCACATCACACTTACCACTTTCACTGACAGACTCTATAAATAAGCCCCCACACCTCCAACGTGTACAGTAACACAATATCCCAGAGGTGCCAAACATAAGGCCTGTAGGCCAGATCCAGCCCACATGACGTATTCAGAATCTAAACTTTCATCTTTTTTTTTAAGTAAATTTCTAGAACTTGTAATTTTAAAGAGAGCCTTCCCAAATGATCAGAATGGAGCCAATGCAGTGTAACACAGACAGCCTGAAACAGAGAATGAGAGAGTGTGAATTTCCTGATTTACCATTGGGATGTTAACACTAAAGCATAATGACATCTTAATACAGGTTCTAACTACATCATTGCTTATTTTAGAGGTGGAATGGGGAAGGGGTTGGGAGTGAAGCTCTAGGGTGGGCAATGGGAAAATTGGGAGATACTGCAGGGATGGAAATGCAGAAAGGAAAAAGGAGAAGACACAAAAGACAGGGAAAGGGGAGTGAGAGAGAGAAAGGAGGATGGGAAGGCAGAGCATCAAAGTGCAGGATTAGCAGAGGGTCTGGGGGTGAGAGGGCATATCTTCTCATTGAGCAATATGGAATGCAGCAAGAAGGAACTGAACAAATAGTAAAGTGTGAGTTTAGTTACTACACAAAGGCCATGCTCAACAGTTGATCACTGTGTAAACTTCCCATTGACATCAGTCGGACATCCACTGTAGATTGAGAGGATTATGGAGCTCTACATTTTAACCCTCGCCAAGAGACCATAGCTAAAAATAGAATTAAGCCCTCTCTTCAGAATGAATTTGATATCCCTGCAAAACACACACTAGATTTCTCACCATAGTGCTATAATGGAAAAGCTGAACTCCAACCTCAGGGACATCAATGTGCACATATGTGTGACGTGTTCAAAATTACAAACTGTCACTTTAAATCCTAAGTAGTAACCTAGTCCTGCTTCCAGGCTAGGGAGCTCTGTAGGGAAGTGTGCAGTCAGAGAGTCAGTCTGCAGAAATCAGGCCTAGAGTGAGGTGGGTTGAGTTATGCCTCCCTGTTTGAGGGAGCAGCCTGTTTTGTCTCTTTCTGTTTGGGATCTTGTGTGTTATCGTTCAGAAATAAAGTACTGCTGCATTGCAGCCTTCCAGCAGAAGTATTTGTTTTTATCAAATTTCTCTGTGTGCGAGCCGTGAACATATCAATCTGTTAGTCCATGCACTGGTGAAGCACATGATGGGTAGAGAAACCCCATCCCCGCACAAGAGGTGCCAGTGACGGACATGTGAAGTGCGGTGGAGGGATTGGAAGGTCAGGGAGGATGGCATGGGAGCTGGAAGGGGGTGACAGAAGACAGCAGAAGGAAAGGAATAAAGAAGGCATGATCCAGAGAAGAATCAGTACTAATTAAAATATTTCTGATTATCATATTTCCTTAATTAGTAGTGCATTCTGACTGGACAGTCCACCTTCATTCATCCTTCACTTACTTTCCATACTCTCCTACTCTGGTGCCCAAGTCATTAACAGAAAAGAAAAGAAAAAAGAGGGCTTCCCAATACAGGTTATGTATTCTTTCATTTATTTATTTTGCCAGAAATTTCCAAAAAGAAGTTGTTTGTTAATGTCTTGCAATTTTTTAAAATATATTTTTGAAATAAAATAAACTGAAAACCGTTTAAAAAAAATTGGAAAAAATCTTTAGGGGGGGAAGCCATTCTCCAGCCTCCCCCGCCCAGATGTTTGATGGAAAATTATCTACGAGCTCTTAAAAATAGCGCCTTCTCTGGTGCTCCTAGTACTGCCACATCTATTCCTTTTATTTAGTGTGAGGCCTTGGCTACACTTACCAGCTAGTTCGACGGCTGGAAATCGAAGTTCTGGGTTCGACTTATCGCGTCTAGTCTGGACGCGATAAGTCGAACCCGGAAGTGCTTGCCGTCGACTGCGGTACTCCAGCTCGGCGAGAGGAGTACCGCGGAGTCGACGGGGGAGCCTGCCTGCCACGTGTGGACCAAGGTAAGTTCGAACTAAGGTACTTCGACTTCAGCTACGTTATTCACGTAGCTGAAGTTGCGTACCTTAGTTCGAATTGGGGGGGGGTAGTGTAGACCAAGCCTGAGATTAGTGCTTCACCACTTAAGGACAGTGCCCCCAAGTACATACAAGGCATTAGCTTGAAATCAAGGTAGTGCAAGAAAGTCAAAATACCAATTCCTGCCTGAATTCCAGATCTGTGTTTGCCTCGTCCGTGGCTTGAGGTGAGGCACTGCTTCCCCAGCCTCAGTTACAGAAAATTAGGCCAGGTGGGAACTAGACACTTCTCCGTAAAGGAACAGTATTAGCCTCTGCTGGCCAAGGTCCTTAACGATCAAACTACAGACACGCTGGGATGCATGTGGAATTTCGCCTAGAAAGATACTTGTGAAACTGTGGAGGTGTTTTTTTCTGGTCCAGTCTGAAAGCTGGCTAAAAGGCCCATTTCCACCAGCTTTCTTTTATGTGCAAAATTGTTCTTGCTGTGCTATGTGCTCTGAATTTATTACTCAGTAGCAGGGGAGTTGGACTGTGTTCCATCAACTATCTTGAGGGGCTTTTATGACATTGACATGTTTGCTTCTCTTTATGTAAGCTACACATTCCCATGCCTGCCCATTTAGGGCACATGTAGCCCTCTCAGCGGTAAACCAAGAGAATCCTATTGGGGGAAAACTGGAGTTTATTACATCAGTGTGAGAACACAACCGCAATGCATCCACTTCACTTACTGCTGGTTTTCATTTAGAAGACAAGAGCACTTAGCATTCTCATGCTCAGGACTTTCCTAGGAGAAAATCTCACTGGGATGCATCTGTTTTCAACCATGATGCTTAACCTGCTTCCCATTTTAAAATTCGGGTTATTTCTGCAGTGAGACTTTTGTATGAGTGTATAACACAGGCCACCATGCCATATTCACCGGAGTTGGGAAAATCAAAATTACTTTCTTTTTGACCCTTGAAAATATTTGAGTCCCATTTGGCTTGGATTTCCCCCCGTCTACAGTATGATGCTGTGGCTGAGCATACGGTCCTAACAGATATTCAGTCCAGATGTTAGTTGTCTAATATGTATCCTGGGCTGCTGTGCTTAGCAGCGTATAAGAAACGCTGGAGACGCAGTTAAATAAGGAACATGCACATTCCAGTATTCTCACTAGTTTACTAAAGTTAAGAGTTCCAGATTGCGATACCTCCGGTTCTGTCACTTTGAATTTCTGGGAAACGTTAAGAGCATGAAACTTGCTGTACATGTGACACCAAGTAGGGAAGCAGGGCCACCCCAGATCTGTTCACAAAAGTGAGCCGGGAAGTTCTAAAGTGCTGGCTTGTGTATCTACATAGCACGGCCATCCACTAAACGCTGCATGTGAGAAGTGCTCAGGTGATTATAGCTGGCTGCTGTCACATAAGCTAATGTGGCTGCTCCTGCAACGCACTTGACAAAAGGCACTAGAACTTTGGAGAGGGAGTTTGTAGTGCCTCACACTTCCTATATGCAGACAGTGGGCCCGATTCTCACCTCACTTACTGTACACTTTGACACTGCATGGGCTTCAGTGGAGCAATTCCCTGACATGTAATGGTGTGAGTAAGGGGAGAATTGGGTCCAGTGTCTGTGCGGTAGATGAATGTAGCCACATATCATCAGTGTCAGCACTGAGTCATTCTGTGTCAAGCCTGACACATTTTCCCTGCCTTTCCTCCCATTTCCCTGGTCTAGAGTCAGGGCCGGCTCCGGGGTTTTGGCAGCCCCAAGCAGCCAAAAAAAAAAAAAAAAGCCACGATCGCGATCTGCGGCGGCAATTCGGTGGAAGGTCCTTCGCTCCCAGCCGGAGTGAGGGACCGTCCGCCAAATTGCCGCCGAATAGCTGGACATGCTGCCCCTCTCCGGAGTGGCTGCCCCAAGCACCTGCTTGCCAGGCTGGTGCCTGGAGCTGGCCCTGTCTAGAGTTAAGTAGTGCAAAAGGGTGCTCATCAGTACTGGATCAATGCTGTCTAATTTAGGTTTTAAAGTCAAGATACAATTTGGGCTGAGTCCACTGAAGTTCTTCCTAGAAGACAGAAATAGGAATCTTTACTTAACTGGTATGTGTCTCATGGAGATTCACTCAGTGCAACAAGTGGTAGAGAATCATCCACTATAAAACTGTAAACAAATCAATTGCTTGACCTTGATCCCATTGAAGGCTCTGGCAAAGCCCCACTGATTTCAATAGGCACAGAAGCAGGTCTTAAGAGGAAAGAAGATAAACAGAGTCACTGTTTATAGTTCTGAAGTGCAAATGAAACTTATTTCAGCAGGGAAGTGAGCAGCTTCTAACACATGTACAGGTAGCATAGCCCCCTCTGTTTCTTAAATAAATCTGAAGGGAATTTGTTGACAGTTCAGAGCTGAGTTTATTGGCTGGGAAGTCAATAAAAAGGATTAATGTTTAAGATGAGCAGTAAATCTTTATTGCTTTGTTCAGCAATTAAATTAATATTTTAAGGAACAGAGACATCAGAAGCTGTGGATCTCACACAAAAAATGTTGGTGAAGGTCTGTGAAAAGGATTTTTTTTTTTTATTCATGGATGGAAATAATTTAATCCACATGAAGAAAGCTAAACTGTGGCTTTTTCCCCATTGTCATGTAAAGAAAAGAAGACTTTGACCTTTTTAGGAACAAAAGGAAAGGTTTTCTTTATTAGAAATTCTCTTTAGTGATTAAGTACAAGTGTGTTGCTGCGTTAATCCTCAAGGACTATTTTTATTCATGTTCAGTTGTTGATATGCCAGTAATGTACACACATGATGATATTTGCACGTCATCAGGGATGGTAATCTTGTTAAAAAATTGTGGCCTTGAGAAGTAAACAGAGGTTAAGTGCCCTATAGGGCCATCAATCCCTGTGTACATGCTGTTGGACACTGTGTTTTATGAGGGTGCTTGCAAATCCTAGCTCCACTTGTTCACTAAGACTGTGTCTTCGACTGCAGAGTAAATTTGAGTTAGTACTTTCAAGTTAGCCTACCTCAAGTGGGAGCAGCCATACTGCAAAATAATACTTGAGTTTTGCATCCCATCTGGTGTTCCACTCCTCATGTGTAGTCACAAGGACTCAGATATATCCCCCGGTTCTGTGTGTCTCCATAAGCTAAGCCACTGTTAATTCTTTCTCATTGAATTGTGGGAGAATGCGTCTGTCCTTTCTGGGCGTGTGGGGGAATTGTGGGAAGCATTGGAGGATTAGTGGCACTTGGCTAGAGCTAACCTGCATTCCCAGGTTTTAACCACTGTGTTATCCTACCCTGCCCAGAGCAGATCTGGAAAACACTGGTTAAAATGCCAGCCCCTGATAGTTTCTTCTCTACATGAACACTCCTGCCATTGGAGTTGCAACAGTGGGACATTTTGTGAAAAAATGCTAATGTAGACAGGTTGCTGGTCAGCACCATGTGTGAGGAGGGTGACTCATTGCCCCTCCTCCATCTCAATTTTGGGTAAGTATGGAGGGAGCAGCTCCTGCACGGCCCCATGTAGATACTTTCATTGTTCCTGGCTGTGGCATGAATGGAGGAAACTATTTGTACCCAACATCACCTCCCCCAAGTAGATGTTGGAGAGAAACCTGGCCCTATCCCTGGAAGTCTTTTGTGATAACGCACTTAGATTAACCAGCCTGATGGGAGGTGGGGGGGGTGTAAAGATATGTTAACCAAGCTTTTGCAACACTCAGCTAAGCTTCAGTTTATGTTTGTTTTGGGTGAAGTTCTTATTTTATCTAAACTAACTCACTCATTTCAAAGGGTAAACATAAACCAAGCTACTCTACCATTCCCTGGACAAATAGAAAGTGTTTGTCAAAAATAAAAGCTTGGCGTGAGACGCAGGACAAATGCCTCACCGTACTCCAATTGATATTGTGGCATCCTGGCACAAACCAACTCTTGAGCTAAGCCAGTGATCTTGATATCAATAGGAACTGTACTTGAGGATTATGGGTACCAGAATTAGACACTGGGTATAGCTCCTGTGGGACCTCCTTTTTCAAACACGGTTCTGTTTATAGGTTGTAAGGCCAAAAGGGAGCACTCTGACAATCTAGTCTGATTTCCTGCATACCCCACACCATAGAATTTATCCCCATTATTCTTGAAAGGGAGACTATTATTTTTCTTACAATGTAAGTGAACACTATCAAACCCCAGTACGTACTGTTAATAAAGAGGATGGGTGAACCCCTTCAGAGTAAATCAAAATTCATCTGAATCTTCCCCCCCACCTCCCCAAACCGAACACGATATGTATCTGAGGATCCAAAATGTTCAGCTAACAGCCATTATGCCTCAGACCTCCAGAGAAAGGAGGAAAGTAGCAGGATCTAGGCGTATTTGTGCACCCTTGGGCCTGCCATAAAGTGTCATAATAGGTGTCTATTATCTTCGTTGTGGAAGAAGCTCAGTTTTGGAAGAATAAGAAGTATTTAGACCTACAAATGCTGTTATAGGCCAAAGATATAGTTGGGTATGAAATGGTACAAATCTGAAGAAGGCAGGATTAGTCATCCAGGAAAAAGCAATGGGGGAGATGAAAAGGTTCCAAGTAAGACTCTGGACAGAAGCAGAATGCGTAGAAAAGTTTACATTCTATTAGAGGAAAACAAGCTTCTTCGACCCTCCTACAGAACTGGACAGATTTAATGCAGTGTTGACAGTATATTCAAGAACACCAAATCCAAAACAAATGAGCTTGTTTTCAGTTCAACTGAAATATCAACTTGTTTCTTTTCCTAGCTATTAATGAACATTTGCATCCAGAAACACTCAGAAGATATAGAGCTTTTATTTTAAAATGACTTTGTCTTTTCCTGTTGTGAAGAGACAATGTAAACTGTGATGGAAAATTATCCACAGCAGTAAAGGTGAGAACATCCCCCATCACAGCCTGGAATGAAATGGCTCCCCCTTCTTCACTGCAGCAAACACAAACTTCTCATCTATCCTTTCCAGGCCCATCACGCCTATTCTCGCCCTGCCTTTCATCTCTGATATGCTACCCAGGTTTCGACACCTGCATCTGCTGTGCCAGTGGTGCCAGTCTCCAGAGTCTGCTGCTTAAATGTTCAAACAAGCACTTTTGTGCATTCTCCCAGGTTGTCCCTCAACTGTGGGAGCAGTCCCTGGTAACAACCACAAAGCCACCACATTGTCCTTCAAATCCCTCCTTAAAACTCTCCCCTCTGCTGTGATGCTCACCACAAACAAAAAACAACAACAAGCCCTCAACAATGGCTGAACAGCTGGTGAGCGCTGAACATTGCTTTTTATGCTGACCATTGGCTCATTGTCTCATTGTTTCTGTGATCCCTCCCATCTGTCTGTTGTTCCATTCTGTTGTCTTGTGTCATACATTGAAATTGTAAGCTCCTTGGGGACAGGGACTGTCTTTGTTATGGGTTTGTACAGCACCTAGCAAAATGCGGCTCTGCTCTATGATTGGGCCTGCTAGATACTACCTCAATACAAATCATAAATAACTTCACAGTATAATTGCTGCCATCTTAATGCTAACATTATTAAACAGCACATTTTCCTTTGTTTTTTAAAATCAGGAAATTAAGTGCATTGAGGCAACACTAGGTCTATACAGTGGAAACCACAGAAAGTCAGAAAATGCACCAGTGAAGGTTTTCAAGAGCAACATTAATTTCATGACATTGCACACATGCAGCATATTCTATTCCTCTTTCAGTTCTGATTTAGTAAGTCACTCAGTCTTTTTTTTAAATTTGTTTAAAAGCTCAGCTAGGAACTTGACAATTGTCATAATGATGAACACCCTGGCCGCTTGCAAATTCATGATGACAGCTAAGCTAGAACTCAGATAAAGCCCAGGCCCTCACTCACTCAGTAAAAAGAAAGCCGTAGGGGCTTTGGTACACAGTGAAGTTGTTCTGAGTCCATCCAGCAAAGGACCGTGTTACAGACACACTAGCCATTTCAGTTCTCTGAGCTTTTATTGCCTTGACAAGCTGTAGACGTGATGCCAATGTGCAAGAAAAAGACAGACCCCTCCGGTATCGGTCAGAGGCAGGAACGATCTGCCAATGGTAGGATTACATATGGTGCTTGGGGTCTGATCCCTTGTGTCCATTTGTGAGCACTGTCCATTCCTCATGCAGTGGCAGATTGTCACGTAGGGCGATGCCATCTCTCCTTTTTGCTGGATTTAGGCAGTTTTTTCCTCATCACATTTGGATGAGAAGCCATTTATAATTCCTGAGCATTTGAGGAAATGTCTTTTTCAGACAGCCTTGTATTTTACACAGCAGGGCCTTATTATTTATTTGCATTGCAGTAGTGTGCAGGAGGCCTAGACATGGGTCAGGGCCCCATTGTGCCAGATACTGTACAGACCGAGCGGAAAACTTTTGGTCTCTGTATTAAATTAAGTTTACAAGGTGGAACTGAGGTGCTTTGAAGGAAGTGCCTTGCAGTCCCCATTATCTGGGTGTTGGCTGTGACACTCCATATCTAGGGTGAAAGGGTATAAAGCACTGGGAAATGGGGCTCCCTGAATTCTGAAGGAAATTTGAACTTCCCAGCTCCCTCTTTCTCAAGCTAAAAATGAAACCGTATGATACAAGGGAACCATTTCAGTGAACTGTACTGAATGCATTGCAAGGAGGTTGTAGTATTACTTTCCCCAAGTCTCTGGCTCTCAAATTGTGAGGTGAGATGAAAAAAGAAGAAATTTTTACTTTGTCAGCTGTCAAGCTAGTTACAGTCAAAAGCATAGAGCAGCTATTCAGCAAAATACAGTCATACTGAACATCTTCCAAAGAGTTTGCTGGCAAACTCGCCGAGAGTTTCTTTGGCTTTGTTTATAACAGAATAACAAGAAAAAGGAACTAGAGTTAGTCCTTGCTACTTCCAGCCTTAAAATTGCTTTGACAATTTGAAAGCTCTTCTTTTTCACAGATCTGAAAATGGGTTGTACATTAATAAAACCTCACTTTCTCAAATGAATCCAAACATGTTTTTTTTTTCTTGTCTCTCGCAGCATATCAACCATGCTCAGCGTCAGTTTATCTGCACCCCACTGCTAACACCCAGTGTTAGTAACAGATCATTTTCCCAGTCTAGGCAAGTCCCTAGAGTGTTAGGTCTGTTTAATATGCTCTGTCCATGCAAAAAGCTTCCATGACCCCCAATGAACACTTGGATTGTCTTTATGTGCATCCACCTGTCACATCACTGCAGTTGAAACTCAGCTTGTTGTTCTGGCTCATTGTAGGGTGGCCAGGTGTCTGGTTTTCAACTGGAAAGTCCGGATGAAAAGGGGACGTGACCATGTCCAGTCAGATCTACTGGACTGGACACCCAAAGTACAATTACTGCAGGCAAGGGAGGCAGGGAGGCGCCGGGTCATCATCTGCACCAGCCCCTGCTTAGCTGGGGCAACTTCCTACCTGTGTCAGGCAGCTGCAGCTCCCAGCCCTGGCTCCACAGGGGAATCCCTCCTGACATGGGCTGCGGGGGAGGGGGAGAAGGGAAGAGCAGCAAGCAACAGGGGGAGGAGGGAAGAGAAGCGAATGGGGGCGGGGCCTTGGGGAAGAGATGGGATGGGGCATCGGGGAAGAGGCGGGGCAGGGGGTTTTAAACATTACAAAGCTGGCAACCCTAGGCTCATGTCAAGCCTGCAGCATATCACAGTAGGAAGTTGGGCCTAGATCCTCAAAGGTATTTAGGCATCTAAGGTGCTTACTGTTTGAAGGCCTGATCCTCAGTGCAGGGCAATAGACTAAATGAGCCCTTGAAGTCCCTGTTAGCCCTACCTTTCTATGAGGGACTCTTATTGACTCCTACAGGCTTGAATCAGACCCTGAATATCTTACACTCCCTTGTCTTAGGTGTCTACTATGTGCGGTGCACAGACTGCAGATGTTCCAAGGCTTCCGACTGTGCCCAGCACAGCACATTCCAGATAAGTGAGGTGCTTGATGCTTTTATTTAAAAAGTATGGCTCCTTGTGAATCATCCCAGAAGTGTACATTACATCAAAGTTCAGAAGATTTCATAACCAATTAATTCAGCTTCAATCTTTCGTGTACGTTTCTAGGTTATCTTCTTTATTTTAGGAAATCCTTTAAGCATTTCTTGGAAAGATGTAAAACAACGTCAGTGACAATGCGACAAAGATACTGCGCCCTTTCAGAAAAATCCTCCTCGTGCCTATTTAAAAATTAGGCTACAGTTTTTCAGAGGAAAAAAATGTGATGGGTGCAGCACATCTTGGTGTGGGGAAAATACAGTCCAGATTTTGAAGTTTAAAAAAAAAGAGTCTGGCAAATTATAAATTAGGATAATAATTCAGAGAAGTAATATAATATCCAGCTTTTATTGCACCATTGAGAAGGGTATTAAAAAGCATCTGGGAACTTGAGGTTTGGAAAGATGGGCCTTGAAAGACTTAGTGGGTTCAATATTACCATAGAAAATATGGCCTCTGAAAATGCCTGGAAATCAGCAAATGGGGCTCAATGTGGTAAAGTACCAAGCCCTGCTGTGAGGTGCTGAGTGCCTCCCACGCCACTGATTCCCAGGGAACCCGAGGGTGCTCCAGCAAAACCGGGGAGTAATTTGTGCCTGGCAGGATCGAGCCATAAAGAATATCCTGTGAACACGCCGAATGTCTGCGGAGCAAACTGGCAGGAACCAAAGTTATTCACAGTGGGTGAAACTCACCCCTAGTGCAGAGGGCCTCACCTTGGCCCTCTGCCCCTGCCCAGGGGTCCAGTGAGGTAAGCGGGCAGGCAAGAGTCCTTCCTCATATGGAACTCATTTCCATGCCAGTCTCTGTGGACATTATGTGGAAGGTTACTATGGGAGCCAGGCCTGCATTGTGGGCAGGGCAAGGATTTACATTTAAGTAGATCAGTGACCCAAGCACCCTATAACGGTTATATTTTTAAGTCTGGTATTTGTTTAGATTTGAATAACTAAGGTCTTGTGGGTGCTAGTGTCCTTATTCATCATTGTAGTCTTGTGTGTGCTGGGGAAACGAACCCTTATGAGTGATCAGAACTGCTGGGGCTGCCTGCCTTGTGTGCTGCTGTTTGCCACAGTAATCACAGTCCCGCTGCTTGTGGGTTGGCTTTGAAATCTCTGTGAATTCAGAGTCAGATTAGCAAATCGCTTTATCTCCTAAAGTCACTGTTATGTCCCCTCCTCGCTTTTGCTGTGGCCTCTCTGGCATGTTAAGATCTTGCTTTTGGAATGGATCATGTGGGCTTCCATCATTGTCACTGAATGACTGGATCACCCCAACTATGGTATGTAACCAAGCAAGCTATTAGGGAGCATCCATTTGTTCTTACAGCAGTGGTTTGGGGTTTATTTACTCAATTATTTTTGAATACATTTTCCTACCCAAAAGATTGCTAATCACAAAAAGTCTTCTATTGCTGTTTGCTCCCTGAGATCTTTAGTTACAGTGGCAATAAACCTCAAAAGGTGCACAGGGATGATGGATTTCCAGGATTTACCATCAGCCAGATCATCACTGGATAGCAAAGCACATGTCAAAGGTCAGCAGCATAAAGGGGGTGGTGATATGGGCACAAGGTGCTGGAAAAGTGTTTTAGGAAGTCTAGACCTAGTGGATTTTATGGCTTTTGTTCATTCCTGTCACTTAATGTGGTTGGAAGGGATTCACTTACTGCATTTCCTAGGACAGAATAAATACTCCTTGGCTTTCTGGCAGTCATTTTTGACAAAGGATTCAAGAAGCTGCAGCTGTGTATGCGTCTGTCTCCCCTCCCCCGCTTTATTACAATGCGTGTTGTTCTGAAATACTCAGTTCAGCTATAAACAATCTACTCGATCAACAACATGCTTTTGCACTTTTTGAAATGGTGCTTTGAGGCAGATAAATGAAAATAAGTATGGCAGCCTGCCAGTAAAAATTCTGCAAACTGTATCGTCACAGGGGCACTGACTAAGACAGCACATTATTTTATTTACTGTAGAATCTGAAAATCCATTTCTGCCCATAAAATAGCTGTTTATTTTCTCTTTGTTTGATGTTTGTGCTAATCTTAGCTGACACTTTTAGCTAGTAATGGTTCACAAGCTGTTCAGCTCAGTGTTTAAAAAGCCACATCATCTAGCACTTCTTTCTGGTTTTAGAAGTCTGGTGGCCCCTTCAATGCCATGTGCTATCAAGACAATAGGAAGCTAATTTGCTGATGTCTCAGACCCAGGGAAAGTGCTATTGTGTCCTAAAAGTAGCATGTTGGTGCTATAGATTGAAGGTAAAGTGAACATGTCATCACGATATGTGAGGAAGTACATGACCTGAATGTTTTGTATCCCGGGAGAAATTGATTTACCTTGTTTCTAATAGAGTTATTCTTTCTAGGCACTGACATCAAGGCCTTTCATGCATTTAAGTTAGTTGTCTGAATTGCATTATGCCACTGGTGCCAACCAGAAAACCAAAAGTAAACAAATGAGAAGTCATTCCTGCTATGGCACGTTGAACTCAGCGTGGTCCTGCTGGTTTCTAAAAACCTCTGTGTCTGCTCTGATTACGCTCAAATCCACCTCCCCAAATCCTATCCTCGCAGGAATCAGTGCTCTGACATCACTCACCAGAGCTGGCTGAAAAATGTATTTCATGAAAATTGTTTCAATACTTTTAGGGCTGTCAAGCGATTAAAAAAATTAATCATGATTAATCGCGTTGTTAAACAATAATAGAATACCATTTATTTAAATATTTTGGATGTTTTCTACATTTTCAAATATTGATTTCAGTTACAACACAGAATACGTACAGTGCTCACCTTATATTTATTTTTATTACAAATATTTGCACTGTAAAAAACAAAAGAAATAGTATTTTTCAATTCACCTAATGCGAGTACTGTAGTGAAATCTCTTTATCATGAAAGTTGAACTTACAAATGTAGAATTATGTACAAAAAATAACTGCATTCAAAAATAAAACAGTGTAAAACTTTAGAGCCTACAAATTCACTCAGTCCTACTTCAGCCAATTGCTCAGACAAACAAGTTTAGTTGCAATTTGCAGGAGATAATGCTGCCCACTTCTTGTTTACAATGTCACCTGAAAGTGAGGCCATGAGAACACCTGTTACGGTTGTAGCCAGCATCGCAAGATAGTTACGTGGCAGCTGCGCTAAAGATCTATATGTCCCTTTATGCTTCAACCCCCTGATGACGGATTCTGCTTGATAACGGTCTAAAGCAGTGCAGACCGACGCATGTTCATTTTCATCATCTGAGTCAGATGCCCCCAGCAGAAGGTTGATTTTCTTTTTTGATGGTTTGGGTTTTCTAGTTTCCGCATCTGAGTGTTGCTCTTTTCAGACTTCTGAAAGCATGCTCCACACCTCATTCCTCTTAGCTTTTGGATGGCACTTCAGATTCTTAAACCTTGGGTCAAGTGCTGTAGCTATTTTTAGAAATTTCACATTGGTACCTTTTTTGCATTTTGCCAAATCTGCTGTGAAAGTGTTTTTAAAACAAACATGCTCATCATTCGAGACTGCTATAACATGAAATATATGGCAGAATGCAGGTAAAACAGTAGGAGACATACTATTCTCCCCCCCAAGGAGTTCAGTCACAATAATTAACGCATTTATTTTTTTAACGAGCATCATCAGCATGGAAACACGTCCTCTGGAATTGCGGCCAAAGCATGAAGGGGCATAGGAATGTTTAGCGTATCTGGCACGTAAATACCTTGCAACACCAGCTACAAAAGTGCCATGCTCAAGCCTGTTCTCACTTTCAGTTGACATTGTAAATGAGAAGCAGGCAGCAGTATCTCCTGCAAATGTAAACAAACTTGTTTGTCTTAGCGATTGGCGGAACAAAAAGTAGGACTGAGTGGACTTGTGTAGCGGGGCGGTCACCCTGCTCTGGTGTGGAAGGGGTTAAAAACAGTCCTGGGAAAGGGCTGCCCTGGGGAGCCAATCAGGGTTGGGCTGGGAGTATAAGAAGGCCTAAGGGAGGAGCTGGGTCAGTCGCTCTCTAGCTTTGGAGAGAGATGGACCTAGCTACCTGAAGGAGCAAAGTGTACCTTGGACAGAGCAGTGCTGGGGAAGGGCAAGAGCTCCAGCTTGGCAACTCCCCAGGCTGAGGCCTTGATAAACAGGACCGGTATTAGCAAGTACGGGGCCCGATTCCTGGGGCTTGTACTCACCGGGAGGCGCTCCCAGTCTTCGGCGACACTTCGGATTGCCAGCTCGGGGAGGGGGGGTCACAGGTCTTGCCGCGCTCCGGCCAGCGTCGCAGGGCCGTGGGGCAGCTGTGCTCCGGCCAGGGTCGCGGGACCACGGGGCTGCCGCGCTCTGGCCAGAGCTCCAGCAGGGAGAGCGGGGCCACGGGGCTTGCAGCGCTCCGGCCAGGGTCGCGGGACCACGGGGCTTGCAGCACTCCGGCCAAGGTCGCGGGGCCGTGGGGCAGCCGTGTTCCAGCCGGGGTCGCGGGTCCACGGGGCTGTCGTGCTCCAGCCGGAGCTCCAGCTGGGAGAGCAGGGCTGCGGGGCTTGCTGCGCTCCGGCCGGCGCTCTGGTCAGGGGAGCGGGGCCGCCAAAGATTCCAGAGCGGACCGCCACCGCCCGCCGGAGTGAGTAAAAATAAATTAAAAAGGCGCCTAAGACGCAGGGCCCAATTCCAGGGAATTGGGTGAATCGGCCTAAAGCCAGCCCTGTTGATAAAGGCCTACTCAGGTACTGGGGCTGGCAGGTGCAGTCCGGGAATAGGCAGTGGCAGCTGGTCCAAACCCCTTGCCATTACAGACTGCAGTTTGCCCCAGAGAAAGGGGGCTAGATGATGACTGGCAGTAGCCACTGACGCAAAGTAGGTGTAGAGGGTTGGGGGGTTCCCTTGGGAAAGGAGACCCAGAGTGTGGGGGTACTGCTGGGGCAGAACCCCGAGGTAAAGAGGCACTGGGGTCCAGGAAGGACACGGGGGCTTGAGGCAGGTGAGCCTCCAGCCAGCAGAGGGTGCTCCAAGGTTGGAAAACAGCTAATTCCCAAGACGACCAGCAGGAAGTGCCGCATCGGTGAGTCTCGACCTTGCTACAACTTGTAAGCTCTAAAGTTTTACATTGTTTTGGTTTTGAGTGCAAATCTACATTTGTAAGTTACTTTCACAATAAAGAGATTGTACTACAGTACTTGTATAAGGTGAATTGAAAAATACCATTTCTTTTGTTTATTATTTTTACAGTGCAAATATTTGTAATAAAAAAAATAAAAAATGGAGCACTATACATTTTGTATTCTATGTTGTAAGAGAAATCAGTAGAAAAATGTAGAAAAACACCCAAAATATTTAATAAATTTCAATTGGTATTCTATTGTTTAACAGTGCGATTAATCACGATTAATTTTTTTAAATCGTGATTAACTGATTAATCGACAGCCTTAATACTTTTCATTCTAGTGGTTTTCAAATGAATTATATATTGTTCACAAATGTTCAGTTTGGAAAGTTTTCATTTTAGTTTTTAGTTTTTGTTGTTTTGTTGTTTCACTTTTTTTTAACCTTTTAACCCACTTCCCCCGACACACACACCCTACTTCTCTACTCCTTTTTTCTCTTTCCATTTTGCCACCAGAAAAAGGGGAGTGGGAGAGGGAAGAAGGAAACCCCAAAATAAAAAGAACCAAAACAATCAAACTTTTTTCATTTTCCAGTTTTATTATAAAACAATTTGTTGGTAAAATTTCTGATGTTAAAATCATCATTTTTCAACAATATAAATTAATTTTCAAATTTCTGACTAGCTCTATTTACCAATCTACCTACCTATATTTTAAGAATTCCCTATTCTCCTTTAAGTAGGAGGCATCTCTCCCATAGTGAGGCCTAGGGTGCAGAATTTCCTTCCCAGTGCACATCTGTCTTAGCCCATCCCATCCCATCCCATCCCACAGTCCTGGAACACTTGGAAATTCTTGTTTGTGTTGGTGATACGGCTGTTACTTTTTGACCCCATCCCCCTTTTTCCCATTTTCCTTCTAGCAAATAGTACCCCTATCTATTTATTGATCTGGTTTTTAGTTTAGAGGGTGGTGATTTTTTTTTTTTTTTTTTAAAGCATGATGTTATTGTAATGGTGTATATATTTATTATGAATCACAGCAAAATACCCCATTTGCTGAAGGGGTTGCACTTCATTAATAAAATAAGTCTTACTGTTATTCTCACACGCTGAGAGCAAGACTAATTCATTTTATACTAATGTATTTCTATTTTGCTATAATTCTCCCTACAAAAATTAATAGCTTTGCATATTTCACTGAGCTGGGGATACACTTTGTCTAGAGTGTTAACCCTCCGCTGTTTGTAAATTAGTAAGTTTTAGGCTTCTGTGTCTTCTTTCAGATCTCTTTTGACAGAGTTTTCATTCAGAAAATGCACTTGCATATAGCAGCATCCACTATAGAATCATCATGTAGTGTGCTAATGAAATAAAGCTATGATATTACATCAAGATACATTTCACAATTATTGGTTAATATTAGTATATGGTTGAAAAAGAAAGGAAAAACAACTTAACACATTGAATCAGAGAGAACGGAGGTTAACTAGCAGCCAATTATTCAGAAATATAGAAAATTTTAGACATCTGTCACCTTCTGAAAACTGCTGCATGTACAAAACATCTTTGAAAGACATGATCCATAGCCCACAGGGAACATCTATTTGACCCTTTCTTCTCAGGGAGTGAATCCACAGCAGAGATTCTCCAAAGGAGAATCAGAAAGGGAATATACCTAGAAAAAATTCTGGTGTGCAAAGTGAAGATCTCTAGGGAAGCACCAATGTGCAATTGGCACTGACCAGGCAGAAAAGCAATGCATAACCTCATCTTGGAAGCAGGATAGGTGGCGGGGGCAGTTATTAGCAGAGAAGGTTCTGGTTAAGCTTCGTTATTGTCATCATTATATTTTTATTTATTATTTAATGTTTGAAGTTATTTTTTAATTTGTTGGTTCAGTTGATTTAATTGTATGCTTCTAAGATCTGCCTGCAAATGGATAATATAAATTTCCATCTGAAAAATGCCCATAAATAGAACATATGGAACTCCTAAGACCTTTTAAAGTATATATCCCACCAATCCTGCTGCCAAAATCAGTATATATATGTTTTTTTTATGCATTTGTCTGCTTTAACTTATCTTGATAGCCATTCAGAATAAGGTAAAGCTGGCAATTGCATAGAAATGTACATGCATCAGAGACAAATATGTTGAGATTCTCAAAGCAGTCTACAGGATTGAGACACACATCTTTCTTTAATTTTAGTGGAAGAGATGTCTAAATCCCCTAGACTGCTTTGGAAATCACCAAGGACTCTTATTGAAGATGGACACTTCCTATTTTTATTTTTGCAAAATGTTCATCCATTTCCACTCTCAGTCAAATGTATGTCAGAGGAGTTAAAAGGTGGGTTCCTGTCTTCTTTAACATATGTTCCTTTTTATAGTTCTCAGATGATAACATGCAAAGTTTTGAGCATTCTGATTTGTATAATATTATTAAACACTGAAAAAGATCCCAAAGCAAACTCCAATCACACAAAGCAAAACCCATTACCGCTTTAACTATACCAGGCTAGTTTCAGCAGTACTACCTTGGGTGTAGACAAGACCTTAGACTGAGATGATTATAGGATGACTACAGTTATAGGATGTTTAAAATGGTCGGTTACAGAAATGATTTGAGTCAAACCCTCTTTTTCATCCCCCAAGTATGGATGGATTCAGATCTGGAAAAAAGTATAAGAACAATATAAAGGCAATTCCATAAACTACAGTAACATGATCCCCAATGCATGCACATGTTTACAGGAGAATACTGTCCTCCAGAGTGTCCAGGTAATGGACTAAATTGTCAAAAATATCAACAGCCACGTTTCCAAGGCCTGATATGGAACCAAGGAGGAAAAGTCATCCCTTGCAGTGCCAGAATTCTGGTTCCTTCCAAAGTCAAAGAGTGCTGCCCAAGGGAACCTGGTTTCAAAAGAGAAGGAAGTAGCCATCATTGTACATGACAATGCTGGTACGTAAAGCAAACCAAAACCAAATAAATTACTGTATGAGATCGTAAAAAGGAATGAACTGAATAACTTCTATTGGTAGGAAAACATCCCGCTGTCCTCTCTTGTCCTTGCCAAATCTCATAGGTGTGAGCTGCTAATTAAAAATAACCCTCTGCCCCCTGAGAGAGGGTGCCAGCATACACTTTGGATCAGAGCTGGTACATTATGATCATTTCCAATTGCCAGCATCTATCTTTCCCTGTTCAATTATGCAACAAGTCAATGCCCAAACCTACTGTCATGAAATATGTACTTGTTCTTGGTGTCTTGCTTTCCTGTTTGCTTTCCATTTCCCCCTGGCTAATTGCACATTGTCTGTAATGTTCAATGCTATATAAATCAGTGTGAAACCTATCAAATGTGCCCTACATCTCCACTGCACACACCTTGTGTGTAGGGAGTATTTTGTTACTCACATATTGTTGTAAAATAGTCAGTCAGTATAAAGGCCTGAGCTGGTCACAATAAAGCAACCCACAGGCCTATTGTTGAAATCAGAGCTAGGCAAGTGATGCAGGAATGCAGGATTCGGAGATGAATGTAGTAATGGGAAAACCTCCAAATGGTTCAGAGTTGAAGGTTTGTTTAACGTTGCTGCTTTGCCAAACTTAATCCAAATGATGTGAGGCTCTTGATTGTACACTGCTATGCAGGAGAATCCTATAAGAATAAAATGACCCATATCGATCTGAGGTACTTATACAACCCCTGTTCTTGTAGTATCTGAGCACCTCACCATCTTTAATGTATTTATTCTCACATCACTGAGGGAGGGCAGTGCTGCTATTCTCCATTGTACAGTTGGGAAACTGAGGCACGGAGATGCTAGGTGACTTGGCCATGGCTCACATGGGAAATTGGTGGCAGAGCAGGAACTTCAGCCCAGGTTTCCTTTGTCCCAGGCTAGCTCCTGAACTATTGCTTAACATGTACAAAGGAAGAATGTTTCCAATGGAGTAAAACATTACATGAAAACAGTGTGCTCATGGACCTTTGGTGTTTCTGCTTCTGTTCCCAGTCAAACCCAGAGGTGCAGGAAAATGAAAAATAATGGGAAACTGAGTTTGCTAAACTTCTGAACCACAAGGAAGTTCGACCAAGCTTTGGTTCAGTTATTGGACAATGGATGGGTTTGTTCTGTTTGTTTTTCTCAGTTGAGGGTGTAGTGGGTTATTTTATACAAAATGGTTGGCTCATCCATTGTATGAAGGCTATATCAGAATGTAATAGACAAGAAAGCAAGTGTGGGGGGCATGTCTGGGTGAGCTGAGGGAAAGGTGGGAAAGCTAGGGGTGTCGTTGGAGTCCATAGCATGGGACTTCTCTATGAAACAGCCCCTCAGGCCAGGGGTAGCTATGGATTGGAGGCATTTTTAGTAGCAAAACTCCAGCATCACCATGCTGCCAGAAACTGCATACTGGGGGACAAGAGCTAGTGAAGAGCCATGTGGCCTTCCTCAGATCCAAGCAGTCCCTGAGAATCCACTAAATTTGGGGAAAATCCCATGGCTTATTAGTGAGGGGGTGAACCCCATCGCCCCCCAAGATGAAATGCGAGGAAGGGAACAATCACTGTTATCTCTGGGGAAATGTCCTCTCCTAACGCCCCCTCCCATGGGTTGAGCATGTGGTCCACCGTCCTTATGTGGGCAAAACTGCCACTGAAGTCAGCTAGAGCTAGGATGGGATGGGCCCAGAGTTTGGAAATCTCCATGCAGTGCGAAAGAAAATAGCCCTACATTTTCACTTGAGTACTTCAGAAGTTTCATGCAGGCTTCATCCTCTTAACAAGCCCTATGCTAGCAACTGCTTCTCGAAAAGAGAGTACCGTGTGGCTTTGGTAAGTTACTCATTAATACTGTTAACATGTAAAAATGTTAAACATTAAATAAGGCAAAATAAAGTGATGAAATCATAAGGGATGTTTATGCAGAATACAAATGAAGAATAGCATCTGAGGACTCTACTGGCTTTTCTAATCCACGCAGGTTCCCTTTGTTGTTCCTTTCACCTTTCTGTGCATCAGGATGGACTCGGTAGCGCCAGCATACAAAGTTTTACCCTAAAAGCATCGGAGTGCGGTGCACTGATTTCTGGGTAGAATCTCTGTGGAGGAATGAGGTTCAGATCTGGGGTTGGGGGAATCCTGTATGTTTTAGTTGTGAAAGGGAACAGCCTGTTCACTTTTATGCATCACCATGCTACAGCAGAAGAGTCTCCCATTTAGCTCCTGGGAAAGTGATCCCATTTAACTCAGCAGTAGTTGTGTGCACACATCCGAGGGAGTTATTGGGCCCAGTATTTACAATTAATAGTGGTGACTGTCCTATCACACACTAAATCCTACTTGCCTTACTCTGCTGAGTAATCCTGCTGCTCGCCTCACTCACAGACAAGTAGCCTTTGGCCATACATGTTTATCTAACAGTGCAGCTGCTGGTCCCTCCATAGCCACGCTGCTGCGAGTGCTAATTCTCATTAAAGAAATGAGCCAAGGGGCACGTATTGGATCCTCACATGCCCAGATAAGAATAAGCGTCTCTCTCTCTCTCTCTTTCCTTAACAAAAATGTTAGGGAAGGACAGTGAATGGTACTAGTGACTATAAGGAAGTGGCACTGAAGTAGATTTCTTCAAGAAAGCAAAATTAAGAAACCATAAGATCAGGCAGTCCTTTAGGCTCCAAAGGGAACTGACAGAAACAAACGTAAGTGGAGAGTGGGATTTGCCATGCAGTGGGCACATTAAATCTGATTGCTGGAAATAAAAACCAGGTGGAGAGATAAGACATGCACGCCTGATGTTGATGGAAAGCATGTTTGTGCCTAATACATTGGAGAAATTGTTCCATAACAGTTCATCCATGTGAAAATATGACCCTTGTAATATTGCCACGGTCAAAAGGACCTAAAAAGATGTGCTGAGTAAGTGCCAGTTGTACAAGAAATAGCTGCCTGGGGGTGATGTTAACTCACAAGAGACAGTTTTCCCAAGATTTCAACAACTGTTAGTACTCAGGTAGGGTGGGGGGGAAGTTCTTTCCAATTTTCTATATTCTCTCCACATTCTTTGACCAGCCCACCAATGCTATGCAAAATTCCACAGTGGAACCCCAAACCTGCTGAACCGTTTGGGGTTTCTTCACCAATCCGAAACTCACTCTAAGGGGTCACTCCAGTTCCCAGAGGTTTACAAAGTTTTGGATGGGCTGTGGGTCCTATTTTGGGCCGCCTTTTCATATGGTCTCTTTCTTCACAACAGACCCCTTGTCTTTTGCTCTAGACTGAAAGCAGAAAAGGGGAGACCTATTGGACCGCAACCCTTTCTTCAGGGGATAATCTCTTTGCAGGAAGGAGGGGAAGGACCAGTTCTACCCATCATCAATCTTGTGGCAAAACAAGTCAATTCCAAGGAAAGTATCTCTAGGTGAGTGAACAGCATGGAGCTTTCTGGGGTATATCAGGCTCCAGAAGAAGGCAAGTAGCTATAGCATCAGCACTTGTTCTCCAGATAGCCTTTTGAAGTGGGGAAGAGAGGATGGTGGTCAGGCAGGCAGCCCACCCCCTGAATCATTTCTGGTGGGCTTATCTTACTGGGCCTCCTCAAAGACTTAAGGTAAAAGGAGCAAGCAAGCCAGCTAATCCCATGGCCATCCAAAGAGCTGGATGTAGGGAAAGCAATGGCCAGCTGCTCCCCCAAATAAATTAGAAATGAGGTAGGAGTTAGACCACTGCCATCTCCCCAGCAAGCAAACAACAAGACGTAAGAGGAGAGGGTTCTAACCTGTAGGGAGGAGGAAGTGCTGAGGGAATGGCAGGTGAGTTTCAGGTTTTGAGCCTGTCTAGGAGCTCCATGGATACCCATATCTAGCTTCCCCCAATGCCAGTGGGAAGTGGGAACTGCAAGCAATTACAGTTGGGCAATATCCCCAAAGTGTGGCACAAACCTGTAGAGCAGCTCAGGAAAATGACTGAGCAGGGAGGAGGGGGAACGATTAACTGGCAAAAAGTTAATTAAAACTCTTCTGATTATGAAGTGGAATTGAATACTTTAAAAAATGCAGTGTGACACCGTGCAGCACTGCAGCTGAATTAATCATGAATGAGGATAGTAATTTTTAATTTTTGTGTGCATGAGAAAAACAACTCAACAGATTTGACAATTAGAGCAGGGGAACAGCATTGCGTGGCACAATGAAAAGTAGTTTTTCCCAGTGGCTTTTGTGAGGGAGCTAAGCAGATGTGCTCAAATATTGACAAGTGCACAATATTCCAATGCTGACCCTGCTGATTCGCAAAAGTCTGCTTCAATCTGGAGACCAGCTACTGTGGTGACACAGGATATTTATCACATGGTAACACAGCAGCATTACCACCAGTTTCCATTGTTCCCAGTGAATTGTGCTGCCTAGTTACCACTGAGCATATTGAAAATGTTGTGGCAAATTAACAAATTGCCCTGCAAATCCCCAGACAAACTGTTCTTTGGCTCAGCGCTATTAAAGATTCTGTAGGCCTGGATACCAATAAATAATAATACCTGCCTCTCTCAGATAACCCAACTACAGATTGTAGGACACATCTGGGTAATATAAGGAATGGCCTAGACCTTTGCTCAAGAGTCAGACCAAGTTTTTTGAGGGTCAAGGTAAGTTTGCATGACTCCCTCCCTCTCTCTGACTTATTTTTCATTTTGGGGGCATTTTACCATCTCCTGGCCCCCAACCCCACATATTTTGAACTAAATTACACATTATATAGAAATTAGTGATGAACCTCAGACAGGGCCAGCTCTAGCTTTTCTGCCGCCCCAAGCGGCTAAGGGGAAAAAAAAACAACCGATCGGCGGCAACTCAATCGCGCCGCTTCATTCTTCGGCAGCAATTTGGCGGCGGATCCTTCACTCCCTCTCTTCCTCTTCGGCGGCACTTCGACGGCCTCTGTATTGGCCGTCCCAAGCACCTGCTTCCTTCGCTGGTGCCTGGAGCTGGCCCTGACCTCAGATGCAAAATTTGGATATGGATTTCAAGCTCCCATTTCCTGTGGTGGTTTTGGATCTAGGGTTTTGGTTCAGGCCTCTCTGTAATAGAAACATGGCACTCATTGAGACTCAATTTAGCACATGCCTTCTGACAGGATTCATGTTGCAGCTGACCTCCGCTGACTTGGCTTCAAGTGGGAGCCATCATTAATACCAACAACTGCACAGAGTGGGGGAGGTGGCATGAGAGAATGAAGAGAATGGAGGGGGGAAAGGGGGAAGAGATCTGAGGGGCAACACTAAAAGGGGAAGAGAAAAGAGGAGAGGGAACCCCCTTTTTTCTGCTCATCTTTTCTCCCTTCGCTTTTCTTATCTTTCACCTTCCCAATTTCTTTCTCCCCTCCCTTTTCTCTTGTCTTTCTATCCTTTCTCTTCAAAAGCTGTGCACTCCCTCCTTTCCAAAAGACTCAGCCCCCTTCTTCCAGTATTATGTATATAGCCTCATAGAAGTGCTGGCTATTTTACAGGTAAAAATAAAAAAAAATCCCTTCCTACCATGAGGAGTTCATAATCTAATGTTGGCCCAATGACTAACCTAGTTGTCATGGTTCCTGGGCGAGCTGGGCCTGAAATTCCTTGTTGTCCGTCTCAGGTGCACCCTTTTGAGGACAGGATTCCCTATCTTCCCCCTCTCTGTGTGGAACCCACAGTCCTAGTTCTCTTACGCAGGCTCTTTCAGCTGCAGCTCCCTCGTTTACCAAGCATGTTAACCCAACAGGCTCAACTGGGTTAAGCATCTCTAAGCACTTTACCTCTGGGAGCCTGTGCCACCATCTGATTCAGGTGACAAAAAATCCAAACCAAACCAAAAAATTCCACACCCTACTCCTGCAAAACACAGTAGCATTTATTTGCCGAAAGGAACACAGAATCTAGGAAAATGGGTTAAAACAATAGAGTGTCTTAAACATACATTTCCTAACCTGAGCTTAACCTCTCCATCCATAACTAAGGTAGGGTCAGCTTATTCCCATATCTGGGTTGGGAGAGCCAGCCTGTTTCTTGCAGTACTTGTCTCTCTCTCTCTCTCGGTCTCCTTTCATCCCTGACAGTGCTCACTGATGCTCCCTGGGCAGCCCTCAGCCACTCACCCTCCACCCACTTCTAGGCCAGTAAAGTATTCCCTTTGATTTTAGGCTTAGCACTGGGAAGAATAAACCATCCTAGCCTGGATGGAGGGTATTCCCCAATCAGTACCTTCCTCATTGTTTCCTCAAGGACATGTGGCATTCTTAATGGTAGCACATTATCTTTGCCATTGTTTAATTTCCTGTTGATTTCTCTCTCACAGCCTCCTTTGATTTAACTCTGTGCCTTCAGGCAAACTGAGGTGCATATGAGATATAGATATAGATATGTAACTCCCTCATTCGCCACACCACCCGACAGCAGACAAGGAGGGAAATGGGTAAACAGAAGGAGAGGAACTCAGCTATTCTGTGGGAAGCAAAGGAGACCTAGAAGCTGGCTACATCTTGGATTTCATGGAAATTACATATAAAATGCACGAAGGAATGAGTCCTGTTACAATGGAGGTTTATCTTTAAACCTTTCCTCTTACCTATTTTACAGTGTGAAATGTCAGCAGGTATATCCACTACAGCTATTCAATTGAGAGAGGGCCGGATCCTCAGCTGGTGGAAATCTCCATGGCTCTATTGACGTCAGTAGAACTATGCCAATTCACAGCAGCTGAAGATCTGGCCGATGGATTCTGATTCTGATTTCACTCACAGCAGTATAAACCAGGAATAGCTCGGCTGGAGTTACCACAGTGCAAAGCCAGGGTGACAGCCGAGTTAGACTGTAAGTTTATATGTCTTACACCCACACTACTGTATGGTACAACAGTTTGAGTGGCAAATAGATATTGTTCTTTATCTGTACAGAACTGACCATGTGTAATTGATATAGTTAAGACACAAGCGTGCTAGCTAGTGATGCAAGTGACCGGTTGTTTATTGCCTCGCTTTCCTCAGAATGAGCCTGAAGAAAAATCAAGTCTGTTCAATGCAAGTTGTAGTTGGGGAGGATTCAGGTAAGCCAGCTAGCAACATCAGTTATGGATGGTGTGGATACCTTAGGGCAATGCTTGGATAGCCCGACTGGTAAAGCTGAAATGCTCTATGTCTCATTGAAATATTGGCAGTTCTAGTCGCTTTACACTGTTCATCTGACTGCATAATTGTTTTCACAAATTAAACAAGAACAATGATGAAAATATGTAAAACATCACATTGGCTGAAATGTGGTTCAGGCCTGGAGTGAAGAAGAGTTTGGCGTTCTGTTCCAATTCCCCACTGATTTCAGCAGGAATGTGACTCTCTGCGCACAGGCCGAGGATGGTTTTGCAGGCCAGGACTGAGATGCATTATCAATCTAGCTGTGGAAGGATCCCTGGCTTAAACCTGTGTGATTAGTCCCTTGATTTCAAAACCACTCCATTCACTCACTCGTGTTATAGAAGATGGTTTGTTTCAGGTACCCTCCTTTCTCCCCCATTTTCACACTTTGAAGCATGGAATGACTTGCCTGGCACTTGAACTCATGGGTCTTTCTTTCTTTCTTTCTTTCTTTCTTTCTTTCAGAATTTGTCAAATTTACTAGACTAATCAGCAATTAGGGCTGCTTAACCAAGTCAGATGAGGAAATACCAAAGAGCCAAATCATACTCCTGGAGAACAGTGTGTGTGGTGGACTTTTCCACGTGCAGATTTTTCTTCCTTTGCTCACAAGGGTTCTGTGTCTGGTGGTGGTGGTGGGGGGACACAAGGAGAGCCCGCGGAGCCAGAGATCAGCAACCAGTGGTGCCATGGCCATGTCCCCTTTCCCCAAGCCAAGGGCCTGTGATAGTAGCCAGGAGTGAGTGACATAGGAGCCACTACACCAGCTGTATATGCCCTGGTGTTTTCCTCATACAAGGGAACATCAGGCAGCTTTACAGCTTCTTTGTACTAGGCTGTGGTGAGGCCTAGGATTTGGGCTGTGGGTATTTGTAATTCTCTCATGTTCTCTCTCTCTCTCTGGGACAGATTCTGTTAAAGACACAATAGCCTGATCTTAAGCATAGCTTTGGGAAGACTAAATATTCAAGTGTCAGTGGGGCTAGAGAGGGCATATTCCCCAATCAGCAGTATCCTCATTGTTTCCTCAGGGATTCTTGGTATTGCTTGTGATAGCATCTGATTTTTGCCATTGCTTCATTTCCTGTTGGTTTTTCCTTTTACAGCCTCCTTTGATTTAACTCTCTGCATTCAGGTAGGAAAATACCACACAGGTGCATATTCTATTTATAAAAAATAAATACACATAACTTGGTGAATGGTCAACCAAGCTAGATTAAATACAGGGCCAGATCCTCAGTTGGTGTAGATTGACCTTGCTCTGTTGAAGTCCATGGAGTTGTGGTGATTTACACCAGCTGGCCCCACCTGTAGAGATGGACTTCATTCTCAGGCAAGGGAGAGGAGTTTATGTTTCTCATCAGATAGATGTTGTTGTGTTTTTTTTTAAATAGCTTATAAAATTATGATAAGATCAGTTAGGCCATTTAAAATGGATAATCTTAAAGTGATATTAAGGATGGAAATGGGCCTATCTTGTATGCCTTAATGGCTCCCTCACAGGCTGTTCAATGTTATCAAAAGGTGATTTTAGAAGTTTGTAATAAACATGCTCCTTTGGGGAAGATTAGGATACTTGATGGGAGTCACCATCCTTCTGCTACCTCCAATTTATTGTGCTCTAAGAGAACTAATTACATTGGATGTATTATAACTCTAGAACATCAGCTTTACTTTCTGATCTCTTGGTCAATGAAGAGATTTGCCATGTTTGTTCAAAAGTCAAAGGCTGTTTATTTTATTCAAATATTAGCCTACAAGAAATTAGTCAAATAAGACCTGACTTCTACAAACACTTAAGCACATGCTTAACCTTGCCTTCCTGAGTAGTTCAATTGACTTCAAAGTAAGGTAACACATATACATGAGTCTTTACAGATTCAGGGCTTAAGATTTCTATTCATTATCTTATGTATAAATTAATTAATTTAAAAATTCTTCTACCAAGCTGTGCACTGGCCTTTTCTGAGGAATTCTATAACTTCATTGTCACTTCCAGCCTCCGCCCCTAGTATCCCTTCCTGCTGTTGTTGCATCATCTTTGAGGTTTGTTGGTAAACTCTGTCAGGTGTGTAAATAATAATTCAAGCCATTGGGCAGCGATAATTTTTCTTTTGCTAAACATTGGGAAGATGGTATTTTTTCAATTCTGTGCTCAACTCTAGAGTACTATCATGAGATTTGCGCAACAACAGGATTGTAATAAATATGGAACAACTGGTGGAATCATTTATTTTGGTGTGTTGCACCTATTCAGAGTTCTCGCCAATCAATGATGATAATAAAATGTATTGTTGTAATAATAATAATAATAATTATTAATTTCTTTTTAAGGTCTACATCAGTAAGTTCTTGGCTGAGTAGGGCTTGATCTCATAGTTGATGGGAATTTCAGGCACACACTGCACAAGGAGAGCACAATGGAAATACTGAACCACAATAGGAGTTAGGCACCTAAATACCTTGGAGGATCTGGGCCTAAGGTCCAACCAGTGATATCTGTGCAAACCCAGAAACTTCCATGGTGTGATTTGCTGCCCCCGCATCATTCTTCATAATGGTAGGATGGTTTATGCCAATGATTCGCAGTTAGTACTTAGGATATTGGAAGTTTATTTTACTTCTCAATTTATTTTACTGCATGATGCTAGAACTAATAATATGATGGCTACTTTCAGTTAGACCTCTAACTCCCATTGACTTTCAATTGAAACACTAGTGTTGACACCAAAAATTCAGATTATTACTGAAATGTTATTGTTAAAAAACTAGTTCAGTGGAAGGGTGGGGGTAAACTGACTGTTCCTTCTGGTCTCTATTTTGTCTTTATTTCTTATTTACTAAGCTTGAAGATCTGAACTTTCCAATTTTCAGGGAATTCAGATCCTGGGTTTTGTTTGAGTCCATGTCTGTCAGCAAGGTTCATAAACACATGCAGAACATCAACTGTGGGAATACTCCAGTTGACTTCAATGGGGCAATTCACATACTAAAAGTTACATGCATTCTTATATAATCTCTGGATAAGGGCCCCATTACTGCAAATGTTTAAATAGGTGCTTAACTTGGAGCACATAAACAGCCCCATTGACTTCAATGGGATTATCTGTGTTATTAATGACTTCAGTGGGATTATCTGTGTGCATGTGCACAACTGTTTGCAGGATCAGGACTTATAGCATAGTAGTCTAAGAATCCACTGGAAAATTCCACTAGACCATAGACCATCTATACATTGGAATCTTGCATATGTGCTGCGTTTTACTGTTTTACTGCAAGTAGACTTTGTTCGGCTACAAAAAACATGTGTGGAATTGGAATATTTTTATTGATAACATCATTTCAGCACTCTCCTAAACAGGGACGATAAAACTTCCTAATAAAAGAGTGCATAAATAAACAGATATAATGCATCTAATAGCCAAAGTGATAAGTGAATGCGGTATGCTGAAGTTACAAATAATGACCCTGATCCATGTGAGTGGGCCCTACTGAAATCAATAAAACTCATTGCAAGGTTTAGGGCCCACAATAAGAAATGTGGTTTCTAAATCTGGTAAACACATGCCATGCAAAAACAAAAGTCTGAACCCATCACCCTTAATCCGGTGACACTCCCATTGAAGTCAATGAAACCTGTCATCTTCGCTAAGCTCCTAGATGCCTCATATTTAATTCAACATATTTTGTTTGCATCACAACAGTCTGCCTCTCTTGACAGTTTTGCAGAATACCTGTCACATTCTGTGTTTCGTCACCTCTTACATACCAGTGAATTCACACCTCTAGGAATTATCAGGTTATCATTAAACAAAGATATTCTTTCTACAAAACTAGGCAAAAGAATTGATTTTTTTAAAATAGATATAGAAAGTAATCATGATCAATAAATTGTAGAGGCCACTCCTGTTCTTATTAAGCTTTCTTTGATACCTTGAAACTGAACTCCTACTGAATGGTACCGACTGTAGTAATTAATTTATACTTTGTTCTAAAAGCATATTAGCAAATGGGCATCGACTATAATAGGCATTTATTGCTCCAACAATGAGGTTAAACAGCTGGTGCTTTTAACTGCATGGTACAAAACATATAAAACTATTTGCTTGTGATATTAATCCAACATTACCTGATATAATATGACACTAAGAGCTCTTCCCAGAGAGGGGAAATACTTGCCCTTTGCAGACCGCCTGCTGACTTTCTTCTATAAATTAATAACTGTACAGCTGAATTCTCTTACCCAGAGGTTATCTATCGCCAAACTGGCATCTACAGTCTTGTACCTGCTGAGGTGAATTCTAATTCACAAACGCAGTCTACCACAAACTGGCAGTTAAAGGTATGTTTTCCCTGTTTTCAATGAGTGCCAGTTGACTTTCAGGAATCTGAATGGAAAAGGTGAGTGCAATCAAATCAACTATTCACCAAACTCGGCTGTCTCAATACTTATAGAAATAAGGCACATAGATCATACTGGCTTTCAAGGAAATTATATATATATATATATATATATATATGAAGTCCATTTCAAGACTTAATTTTCATAGTGGAAATATGCCCTTCTTGAAGATGGTCAATTAAATATTATAAGGATATTTTTAAATTGATATAACAACCTTGACAAAAATTTTCAAAAGCCATTTGGGGAGCCCAACTTAAGTGGGCCTGATTTTCAGACAGTGCTGAGCATCGGAATATCCCACTTTACAGCATCTCAAATTGGGCACTCAAAAACCACAAGTTACTTTTGAAAATCTTGGCCTTTAAAGGGCTCTTTTGACAAACAGCGTGCAGCCTCCTGGAGCATAAATCTGCACCACACGAGTCAGCCACACACTGACTATCCATGTGGACCCTGCTTCTTAGTGTGCTTTGACCTTCTCCCGTTTTAAAGCAGGGCGGTTTTAGTGCGTGGAAGCAAGGACCAAACAGACGGTTAGTGAGCAGCAGGCTAGTGTGTGCAGAATTACACCTCAGCTGACTGTACAGTAACTGTTCATCTAGACAAGTCCTCACTTTATCGAAACGCAGTTGGGTGAGAGGAGTAGCTACAAGAAACGTAGCAAATTTAAAATCAGAGACAGGTGGATGTAGCCCACATGAAATATTGTACAACTTCTTGCTGGTGATTAACCATAAAATGCATGCCTGGATCCAGACCAGTCAAACCCATATTAGCATTATTATCAGGAAAAAAAGGTTGTGTGAGAAATGGAGAAGGAAATAGGGGCTTATACAACAGAAGATAAGAAAGACAGCATGACAGGCACCTACAACAAAGCAAAGTCTGTTTAGTATAGATCCAACCCTCAAAGGATAGGACAAAAATCAGACAGCACCATGGTTAATTATTATAGTGGGCTCTGACTACTACCTGTTGGTTGAGTCTTGATTCACAGTCATACATTTCTGAAACATTCACTATTTGGGATGAAATGTATATGCTATGTCAAAGCCAATATGGGCTTTGGTAAGTGTGTGGACCCCCTCCCCTCAGCACACACACTTTCTATTCTAAGCAACTCTCAACACACTGCTTTAGCTAATTTTGCTGACAGGACAAATTATTTTATTGCAAAAGCATTAAAAGAGAAGGTGGCAAATATAATTGTGATAATTACACTACTACAGGATCAATATGGCCACAGACATTAAGACAGGGATACTGCAAAAATGGCTGAAGATAGAAACTTTGAAATTTGTTATGTCCATGAAGACCAACACATGCTTGCTTTGAGGAAAATTTGTTTTTTCCCCCACCAAACTCATGACCATTTGGAACTGTCTACTGAGTCTATACAAAGAATATTTCTTTGTCTTAGGTATGCAATTAGAGAGGTGCATAGAGCATGTATGGGGTCTTGGCTATACAGCGCTACAGTCTGGACTACAGAGTCTGAATTGTAGAGTGCTGTAAAGCATTGCACTCTGCCTGACCCTTGTAGAGTCTGCTGGCACAAACCGTAAGATGCCTTATTCATGTCGATGGAGTCCCATTTTAGACGAGGTCTAGTTGGGACAGGTAGTTTGCAACACTTTAGGGCACTCTGCAATTCACAACCCAATAATCCAAACTGCAGCGCCATGTAGACTCAGCGTGTGTGTGTGTGTGTGTGCGCGCACTGCAGCCAGTTAAGTATGCACATTCTAGAACTTGCAGACTTCCAGAGTGAAATACTGGCCCTGTTGAAGTCAATGACTCAAAATTATTAAACTGAAAATATGGAAAATGGGACAAGCTGGGATCCCTTCCCAGCCCAGCAGAAAGGGAGGGAGGAGAATAAACAGTGTTGGAAAAGATAGACAAATTAGGAGTCAGTTGGCTTAATGTCTAGGGGCACTCGACCGGGACTTCTGTTCCTAGTTCTGTCAGTGTCCTGGGCAACTCATTTCACTTCTCTCATTCCTCCATCCTTTGTCTTGTATACCTAGATTGTAAGCTCTTCAGGTCAGAGACTGGCTCTTATAATGTGCATGTGCAGTGTTTAGGACAACGGGACCATGATCTCCGTTGGGGCCTTTAGACTCTAGTGTAATATAAACAATAATAAAATAACAAGACCGTTAGGATCACAGTAGCCAAAGATGGAAAAGAATTATTAGATCATTGAATCCTCTAATGGTATCTTGACACTGAATTGTGCGGTTTATGTCATAGGATTGAGTCAGGGTTGATGTGTGACAATAATGAGCTGTGTTCAAATGATGCAACTTTCTGACTGGAGCTGGGCTTCAATGAGAACACTGGATCTGAATCCTCTTCAGCTTTGACGCATCCTAAATTGGGACCCAAAACTTCACAATTTGAACATATTTCTGTAATGGGCCTAGAACACCAGATCTAAACTTATCCAAATTTTGGAATTTTATCCAAGTCAGTATCTGAACTGTATCTAAATCCTTTTCTAGTCAAGATAGACCCATTAACACTCAGTGTATTCTTGTGGCATCACCAGGTTAAACAAAACTAAGAACTACTGGAAAGCTACCCAGAAAACCCTCTGATCTTCCAAGGTTTCCAGTCTGAATTCCAAATCCTAAAGGTCTAGAACTGAATAAGATTTGGATAAAGTGCTGAAGTTTTAGATCCAAATCTGAACAGCTCTTTCATCACCAATTTCAGTTTCAGCACGTAGAGGGTTTGGAGTCTTTTTCTTATTATTCCTCAGTGAAGGTCTGCTGTTCTAGTAGACTGCGACCATGCTAGTAGGACACCTTTCCTGTCTATGCAAGAACTATTCTAGCACCTGCATCAAAGGCATTCACTTGGTAAAATAAGCCTGTTTTCATCTCGTGGTCTCTGCCTTATTTTGGCTCTTATAGCATTGCTCACAGCTGGATCCTCTGAAGTTATTTATAATTTTTATTTAAAGGGCCTTTGTGTTACTTGTTTAAAACTGAAATCAGATTAAGATTGGCCATGTGAATTGGCAGGTTATTCAAAAATGAAAAGTGAGCATAAATAATCTTCTTAATTTTGCAGTAAGGAGGTTTATGAAGAGCACTTACTTGTTATACAACATTTATTAACACATTGTTGCAAAATGAGGCAAACAGTACAATGTACATTTACTTGAGTTACACACACATCTTGGCAAACAGAAGCAAATGCTGAATTTTTGAAAGGAGCACTGAAAAACCCTTACACTGGAAGGCTCAGGGATCTCCAGGAAATCATAAGATATAAGAGCAGCCATACTGGGTCAGACCAAAGGTCCACCTAGCCCAGTATTGTCTTCCGACGGTGGCCAGTGCCAGGTCCCCCAGAGGGAATGAACAGAACAAGTAATCATTAAGTTATCCATCCCCTGTTGCTCATTCCCAGTTTCTGACAAACAATCAAGTACTGTATTCATTCTCTCATAGTTGCTTATTTGATTTTTCAAAAAAATTCCACCTTCAATTTAAAAAAAAAAATGTTATAAGCAGTGAAAACTTTAAATGCAGATTTGTAGGACCTGATTCTCTTCTCACACTGTTGGAATCCCAGTGACTAAAATGGAGTTAGAGATGAATCCTGCATGGTGGTAAGCATTATGGCCCTGATCCACAAAGCACTTAAGTGCTTACCTTTAAGCACATAAATAGTCCCATTGGCTTCAAAGAGACTCTTCCCATGCTGGATGGGAACCAGAAAACTCAGTGACTTGCAGAATCAAACCCTTACTCCTGATTTACACAAGGGCATTTGAGAAGAGAATCAAGCCCATGACAATTAAATGTCTCTATGGATTAAATACTGCTCACCTTACTCACTAGAGCATTAAGTGGGCAGCATTTGGCCCTGCTACTGTACTTCAATTTAAAACAGTAATAGCTAGACAAGTCAAGCCAGCTTAATTGCAAGCCTTCACTGTTCCAATGAAATGGGTACTATCATTGTCATAATTCCGTACCCAAATGCACTGTGCATGTGTATTACTCAGCAGTATGTACAATAATTTCTTATATTCCCCTATCTATATCCGTGGGCCCGATCCAAAGGCCCCTGAACACTATGGTTAGCTGAGCTACATTGAGTTACGCCAGCTGAGCATCTGGCCCATGTACTCCACTAGAATCATGCACTGGCATTTTTAGAGGAAGAAAATGGCTTTAACTTCTATAATGTAATTTCTTTATTTTCAAAGCTGTCCAGTGATAAAACATCTGTTTATTGTTCTAGGAGCCCTGTTTATGAATAGAGTGATGATTTTAGGGTTTTTTCATACAAATTATTGCATAATCGGTTGGGATGGCTGACAACTGATGAAAATGTTCTTAACGAAACCAGGATGCTCAGAAAGAAATCATTTTAATTTTCACCCCAGATTGGATGCAACTCTCCATCCCACTAACTCCACTGTTTTTATAAAGATACTGTTTACACAGATTTAATCAGCGGTGTCACTGGGGCACAGCAAAACCAGCAATGTGACCTACTGAGATTCAGCACCAGATTGCGATTTACAATCAAGGCAGCAAGAGTCACTGAAGTGCATAGCTCCCGCCCCAATTACTAATTAATCAGACCCAAAGAGGTCTCCATAAAAGGCACCATGCTCAGCTGTGAGTCCATAAATTCAAAAGGCACCTCTCTTTTTGAGTAGGAAAGGTGACCTATGAAGATATACATACTGCAGTTAAGAGCCAGTCCCAAAAGAAAACATTCCTGCCAATGCCAAAGTCCCCCCGCCCCCTTTCTTCTTTTTTAAAATATAATTACAATAAGCCAGACTGCAGTAAATCCCAGCATTGCTATAAAATCGGATGTTGTTTGATTGAAATCAAGTGGCTAATTTGTTTTCCTGTGTTTGTGTGTACACACTTTCCCCCCTCAGTTTGCTTATTTCTGTGGAAAACAAAGTGACAATGGATTCTCTATTGCATTTTGTTTTGGCTAGCAGAACGTCTTAGGTCAGGCAGGTTGTTACAAAGGTTCTGATTATTTATGAGTTCATCCTAAATTCTCTATTTTTATAATTATTGCAAAGCACTTGTAGTGAATAACTTTGCTATAAGCTCAAGAGGAGACCCTACGCATTGATCTGAAGGGCGGATTATGATAAACTGATCTGACCACCTATCTTGCAATCAGATTAGCTAACATGGAACCTTGGACCAGTACAGAGCCCCATCATCTTCAGTCAGGCTCTGCACAGGGTCAGGGGTCTGTGTTATAGGATTCAATTACAGGCTCAGGGCCTAAATAAATAAATTCCCTTTAATTTTTTTTATCAGTTCATGCAATGCAGCCCTGTGTACTGCAGAATGCCAGGATTAACCAAATACTGTTTGCCTTGCATATTTAGTTCCAATGTTTCCATTGGGGTCCCGTTGTGTTACTCAGAATTTGGCCCCGTGTGCAAAAGAACATTAGAACATAAAACAATTTAGAACACAGGTAACAGAAGCTCAACTTCCCATCTGGCAAACAGCCACACCATGTTGGCACAGATGAGAGGGGTCATAGATGCCAAAATCAGGGATGGGCATTTATTGTAAAGGTCTTGAAAGCTAAAAGCTAGCTTTTCTTCAATTTTCAACCTGTTCCAAAAGTATATGTAGACAGCCAAATTCAGAACGGGCGTGAGCAGATGCAGCATGACTGGTTTCAGTGGAGCTGCATCCACATATGCCAGAAGTTAACTTAGCCCTGGCTCTCAACATGCCAGAAATGTGACATGTTGCATCCCAGCCTCCCTCCCACACAGACTGCCAAAAAATGTGATGATGTGAAATGGACAAATCAAGCTCTAATCAAGAAACATGGATGAGATTTACAGCAGAATTTTCTCTAGTTGTCCCATATGGTAAGTCCAAATTTAAATGTTCAGAAAATTCCGATTGGTTTTCATTTGGAACAGGATCAGGTCCTTATTTTTCCTGACTGCAACAGAGAAATAGCAAAATAAGATCTGATCCTGCAGCCCTCACTCAAGTAATTGCTTATGTGACCAGCCCCACTTAAATCAATAGAGCATGTCACATGAGTAAGGGTTGCATAATACGGCTCTTATTCTTTAATTGGAAGGGAGGTTTGTTTCTGGATGGCCCAACAATATATACACTTTGGGTCAAGTGTGGTTTCTCTGACTCACACAAGTGGTGCCAATTCCTTTAGGGGCCAGCGTGCGATTTCACTATATATCCACAGGAGTGAATGTGGCCTTAACCATAGAAAAATTCTCTGAGAGCAAACTGTGGGTCTTGTGACTTGTTTATTTCTTTAAAGATCCCAGTGAATGCAACCTTGCTCTTAACTGTCTGCTCCATCCAGAAGAGTCTGTCCACAACTTCCAACAATCTCCAACTTCCATTCCATGTACCTAGGGCCTGATCCAAGACCTATTGAACTAATTACAGAGATTTCCATTAGTTCAACAGGCTTTGAATAGATCTTTACTGCATTTTGAAAGATTTATTTTAAATAGTTCAATTCAAAGGGAATAATTGTATGGTTAATATATATTCTTAAGGAAACATCAAAATATGAATTAGATCATTCAGAGTTCCACTTCCTCAGTTGGTCTGTTTGTGTTAAATTCATTATCTTGTTATTTTTATGGTCAGACTGATCCTGTTTTGTGCATATCTTTAAAAGTAGAATCCCATAATTTGTTAATATAAATATAATATATGCCCTGAGAGGAAATGACAATATATCATTGGAAGAGGAAACCACACTGTATCATTAAACGAGGTTATTTCAATGTAAACAGTGTATTTCTATTTTGGATGCATTACATATTTAATTTAGGAGGGGATTATATAGATTCATTTTTGAGTGCTATAAATAATAGGATAAGATCAAATTGGTGGTATTTTTCTAGTTACTTCGTCAAATGCATGACTGTTCACATTCGGGGGGGGGGGGGGTGAGTAAAAACCCTTGCGCTCTTCTCACCCCTCGGTAATATCAGAGGGAGCAGAGCGGCACATCTGTAAATAAATGCATCATTAGATTCTCATCAATTTGTAAGCTTCACTTGATGTATGGCTAAAATAATCCCACAAGGATAGCAAAGGAAACATTTGCTTCCAAGCACACACATCACAGAGTAGGGGAAATACTGTTTCAGTAAAGATTTTTGCAGATGTTGGATATATCTTTTTACAACAGTCCACAATGAAGAACTATTCTAAGTACATTGCTACGAATATATTCATTAGCTGAGGAGCTCTGGACATATTAAAAGAACATAGTAAAGCAACTAATGATGCACTTGAGCGGTAACAGGTTGTCATTAGAGTAGCATCTGCTCTCATCAGAGTTAATTATTCAGTTGCTTTGTTTTCCAGGTAGGTGTCTGGTAGAATTTAGCAGAATCTTAATTAAAACACATTTTCAAACTCCTTGGATGCTCATCTCATCTAAAGAAATCAAGACAATTTCCACCATAAACATCAAGCTTCAGTTGAGCCATCAAATGGAAGAAGGAACTCAGGCAATGTAAGTTTTAGACATTAACCATTAGAATGCTAATGGAATGCAAATAACTGTAAAATTCTGCTGTGATAAACTAACCTGTGCCCTGTTCATATCCCAATAACCAGTTATGGCACATAGTCAAGTAACAAGAGTACCAATAATGCATAATTACTTTCACTATATAGTACTATAGTATTTAAAATCTGAACTGTAAAGGTACAGCATGTGTGTTTGTGCTTAGGAGAACACATATGTACATGGCTCATTCTAGTGTAAAGACATACTTCTTCGGTGAATCCTGCTGCCTTATTGATGCCCTAGAAAATTGTGTCATGGCCGGTTTGTCTGAACTGATTTTGTGTTATAACCTTGTTATTTCACAACTTTTTTTCATTCACCACACACTCTCCTGGTCAGCACTGAAGAACTTAGTGTTTTCCTTCAAGACACTTTTTTCCTCCTGGAAATTAAAGGAAAAGGAAAGTATGAAACCTTTGGATACAAAAAGAGTAAATGGTTGCAATATTGATGTAGTTATGGGTGATGTGCTGCCAATATAGTAACAATGGACATCCCAGAGAAATTTTCTCCCATAGGATGTGGTAAACTCAGCGTACTAGGGGTCCCTGTGTTTTCTCAGAGGTAGGGAGGGCCTGGGGGAATCTTAATTAAAAACTCTCTCATGATTATAACCAATTAGGGAAGCAACCCTACATTCTAAGCAATTTTAAATGAAAATGCTGCTGCACTCTGAAAAGTGACGCTGTAAAGATGGCATCCAAGATCCCATGTTTGTTGTGTTTCAGTGATTCCATATCAAACAAGCTCAGGTTAACAGTAAAACAATTTTTTTTTCTAGCTGCCAGCCTGGCAAACTCATGCTTGGATCTTAAAACTCAGACTGTTTTCTGTGGTGTATTTAGTTATGTTACTCTTATCTTTTTTGGAGGGGGGGATTATGTACTGCATCTTTAAATCTATAAAGACCCTGCTGCCTGCAGGCCGGCTGGCTTGTTTTATGAACATCAGTGCAGAAAAGCATAGGAGAAACACACACACACACACTCTGTGTTTCTTCATGGAAAGTTTACTTTTGTTCTCAATCTAAAATGTCATTCTAATAGAAAGTATCTCTTTGCTTTTTTGTGAATGGAAAAAATATAACTAACGTAGGTTTATTTTTAATGGTTAGGATAATTTTCACAGGATTTCCTAATGGGTCAGGGCAGCAAACCATTTAGGAGGCAGAAATAACACAGTTTGGTATTCTCAAAGTATGTCAACACTTGGAACTGGGGGAGCTGATTCCCAGCTGGAGGAGACATACCTGCACTAGCTCTCATTAAGCTCATGCGCTAAAAATACAGGCAACAGCAAGCAGGGGGAAGCTAGCCACCATGAGTTAGGGTGACTAGATAGCAAGTGTGAAGACAAAGCCTTGAATATCGGGACTATCCCTATAAAGTCAAGACATCTGATCACCCTAGGCTAAGTACACACCTGTGCTGACCCCTCAGAGTCCTGCCACATCTGTCCCAGGAAAAGAGCAATAGAGAGGTCCTCCAAGCAGGCTAGAGTGGCTGCAGGGGGAAGCAGCCAATGAGAGAGGCTACAGAGAGCAACCAATCAGGGCCCAGCAGGCGATATAAAAGGAGCTGCAGGGCTAGTGTAAGTTCAGTCTGCTAACAGGGCTTAGGGGAGTAAGAGGTGCTCTTGACTGGCTGTGGGAGCTGTAAAAGCTAAGGCAGGTAGTTACTGGGGGGGGGGATGAGTGAATAGTTTCTGGCTGGCTGGCTGCTGGGACTCAATTAAGGCAGGGTATGGGGAAGTGGCCTGGGGAAACATAGAGCAGCAATTACTAAAGGGATGTAGCATGAGGCTGCTATACTTAAAGGGTCCTTAGGCTGGGACCAGGAACAGTAGGTGAGGCTGGGTCCCCCACTAGCCACAGGGGGGAAGTGGCTGTGACCTAAGGAAGGGAATTAGAAATATAGCACTCCTGGGGGCTGCACATGGACTGATTCAGCTGGGAGTTGTGGTCAGAAAACTGAGTCCCAGATGAGTGGCTTAGCAGGAAGAATAGGGTCACTCAGGACTCCAGTAGATGCAAGGAGTCCCCAGCCACAAGCTCCTGGGGCACTGCTCAATTTCACAGTAGGAGACTTCCAACCTAGCCAGACCAAGCAAGGGTACTGTGATGGGCCCTGTAGGACTGGTTAAAGACTGAGCCCAGGGAGGGCTGCAGAGAAGGACACACAACTGAGGGTACCCGATGGCCCTGTTGGATTGTTTTAGAAGACTGAGCCCAGGGAAAGGGGCTGAAGGATGTTGGGGACATTTTGGATTGTGTGCCCTGGAAGGAATTGGTTTGTTTCACACATGGGCAGAGTGTGACTTGGCTGGAAGGCTGAATCACAGAAGACCCACCTAATAAGTGCAGCAACTGACAGGGAGAGCCATGAGTGGAGGAAATTGAGAAGAAACTGCAGAGGTGTACACGCTCACAGGAGGTGAGTGCACCCCATTACATTTCGCCATGATTACGTACCCAGACAGCTAGCCTAAGTGCCTGCAGCTACACTACTACTATTTAGCATGATTGCTCTCCTAGGGCTAGCACGAGTATGTCACCTCCACATCCAATGTAAACATCCCCTCGGAGTGTTTCAGTGAAGCTGAAACATTCCCATTTCATTTTGGCTCCCACACTGGTAAAAAGCCTCTGGAACATGTACAGATACAGAGAGGTTTGGTTTCATTTGTGTTTCTGCTGAACTTGAATTCCGCTGTGTATTCAATATTATTTATTAGCATAGATAGCTTCAGTGCATACACTAGGATGTGTATACTGTGTTTCAGGGGTGTATAAACACAAACAAACACCTGTCTATACACATATTGAGGTTATATCCATGTGATAAATTGGTTGTAAGTGGCATATTTCATGCATCTTTGACAATCTCACTCATCCTCTACCTACCAATCCAGCTCCTTCCAACTAATGTTCCATCATTCAGAGTAGCTTCAAACAAATGTTGTCCAGTTCCCTGAACTTGGGAATTGTCGCCAAATCACCAGACTCCTTCCCCACCCCAGAAACTGCATTCCTTTAACCTGCTGGTTTGTAGCCCTTATCCTTGGTAGCCTACAAGATATTGGAATTTACATCCACAACATTCTGATGGATAGAAAAACTATTGCAGGTAACTTTTAGACATTATAAAAATATTAATACGTTTTCTTCCAAGGCCTGGCCAGCTGGACTCATTGTTTTAAGGTAACCTGGGTTTTATAGATGAAAAATAGATTAAATAAAAAAAACACTAAAACATAAGTAAAGGTTCTTTAGAAATGTTCTGAAAACTTTGCTGAAGCACAATACATCAAGGCACAGAGTGGTGTAAGTCTTTGTTAGCACACGTTTAGAATGACTTGCATAACTCACACATGGCTTCATCCATGAGTAATGCAGTCATCCCAAACTCACGCCATCAGAACCTTTAAACAAGACCATCACGTATTCTTTCTTTCTCTCTTGTTGACTAATATATGATAGATAAATCAGACGGATGGATAAAGCTGGGGGATGATGAATGTGCCATTCTCATGAGTATAGTGCCCATGTTAAGGGTGGCTTATAGTACTATCACTTTAAAACTGTGGGATCCTGCATCAAGGGAGCTGAGAAGACCCACCCTAGCAGATGGTTGCTGCCATTTTGGATTTAGTCTGTCTGAGGAACAAGTCTTCATTGTTGTGGATGCTTTTAAAGCTTCATTGTACATAGAAAAATACATAGTTCAGGATTCTTTGGTGCTTAAATGTGCTAGTGTGTGGCAACAGAAGTCTCTTAAATCTTTCAGAAAGCTTGCCAGGATATGTTCCTCTGAGGGAATCAAAAATGGAGCTTGGAATTTTGTAAACCCCTCTGGGACTCTGTGCTTTATTCTGTCACATTGCCACATTTTTAAAGTATTAGTCCGGTAGTAATCTTGGATCAGCCATTAGTGTTTACTGTAAGGAGTAAAAAAAATAAAACCAGTACTTTACAGATGCACACTTTATTTATTTGGTAGGACTGGGGTGGGCTAATTATTCTAAAGAGCAGCTGCTGTTTAACCGAGGTAAAAGTTTTAATACAAGTATAGTGTAAGTGTGTATAAAGTTAGTATGACATGTTCTGATTAAATCAGGCTCTAAAGAGCTAGTAACAGCTGGGCTTCTGGAAAACGAGTTCAAGCTTAAAGGATGATGACATGGACCAAATCCTCAGCCGAAGTAAATTGCTGTATCTCTATTGACTTCTGTGGAATTACCCCAATTTATACCAGCTGAGGATCTTGCTCACCGTGTTTTATCGAAGGAAAATATGTATATTTCCAGTTTGCTGTGTGATGCAGATACAATGTTTTATTTTTCTATGCTGTAAGGAGATCATACAAGGTCAAATAGTCATTGAACAGTCTACAATATAGGTGCATATACTCATAGTGGATTTTGTGTGTATGTATGTACACTTAAGTGCAAAACTCCATTCAGCTGTAACTATATGGGAGTCACAACCAGTGACGTGAGAATAAGACGATAGCTGCCAATGCCATCCTGGCCGATACCCTGGGAATTGAATCAGGGACCTGCTGATCCAAAAACATGAGCTGCAGCAGCTAAATCGCCAATCTCTGGATTTAGGAGCTGTAATAGACTTGAACCCTTTGTGGGCTCAGCAAAGAGGTGAGCCTGTAATACGCATTGGCCAATGGATTACATACTACCCTTAGACAGAGGAAGCTCGTCCTGCATGTCAAAGGCCCACAACCATTGGAATACTGGATGAGCCCTCATTTATGTGATGTTGATGCACCAGGGAATAAAATGGGGACTTCCAGATCCAAAAGCAAAACTCTAGTATAGCTTCTAGCTAAAGAGCCTGTCTCTTTAGCTGAATCCATAGAAAGTCAACTCTCTTGGCCTGATTCACAGAGGATGTAAGTCCATAGCTGATTGTGAAGAGTTACAGGTAGATCTCTCAAAACTGGGTGACTGGGCAAGAAAATGGCAGATGAAATTCAATGTTGATAAATGCAAAGTAATACACATTGGGAAAACCTAATCTCAACTATATATACAAAATGATGGGGTCTAAATTAGCCATTACCATTCAGATCTTGAAGTTACTGTGGATAGTTCTCTGAAAACATCTGCTCAATGTGCAGCAGCAGTCAAAAAAGCGAACAATGTTAAGAACCATTAGGAAGGGATAGATAAGACAGAAAATATCATAATGCTACTATATAAATCCATGGTTCACCCACATGTTGAATACTATGTGATGGTCTAGTTACCCCATCTCAAAAAAGATCTATTAGAATGGAAAAAGAAGGCAACAAATTATTAGGGATATGAACAGCTTCCATATGAGGAAAGTTTTGTTTTGTTTTTTGATTTTTTAAAAACTGGGGCTGTTTAGCTTGGAAAAAAGATGACTGAGAGGAGGGGATATGATAGGTCTATCATGAATGGTGTGGAGTAAATGTATAAGGAAGTCTTATGCATGCCTTTACATAACACGTGAATCAGGAGTCACCCAATGAAATTAATAGATTTAAAACAAACAAGGAAATACGGTACTATTGACACAATGCGCAGTCAACCTGTGGAACTTCCTGCCAGGTGATGTTGTGAAGGTCAAATGTATAACTGGGTTCAAAGTAAATGTAAATAAGTTCATGGAGGATAGGTCCATCAATGGTTATTAGCCAAGAGAGTCAAGGACATAACCTTATGTTGTTGTCCCTAAACCTCTCACTGCTAGAACCTGGGACTGGATGACAGAGGATGAATCACTTGATAAATTGTCCTGTTCTGTTCAATTCCCCTGAAGCATCTGGCACCGGCCACTGTCAAAAGATAAGATGAACCATTGGTCTGATCCAGTATGGCCAATCTTTTGTTCCCTTTTTTTAAAGAGGGAATGCATAATGCACACTAATCAGCAATATCATACTCTGCTCCTATAACATGAACTGTTTAATAGAGGACATAATCAGGTATAAGCAGCATCAACAGTATAAAAGATGCCACAGGCTAAAGTTTTCACATGTGTGTGTTTGTATATGAATACAAACATGTACAATATGGGCCTGAACTATTCCTACTACAGTTCATGGCAAAACTCATTATGTCAAATTCTCTCCTGGCATGACTTCAGTGGCATTATGCTAGCAGAGAATTTGGCTCACAAACCTCACTGGGAGCAGGCTCAGGCCCATAGCTATATGCTTGCATCATAAAGTTTGAAACGTACCTTACCGTTCTTCTGTGGCTGTTGAAGTGGCACTTGTAGTCCTGGAGACAGCTGCATTTCCTCTGAGCACAAGGTGGGTCAGAAGGTACAGCCTAAGAGAAGAATCAGGGCGGGCACCAGCTTAACAAGCAGGTGCTTGGGGTGGCCAAGGGAGAGGGGCGGCACCTGCAGCAATTCGGGCAGCAGGTCCCTCACTCCCTCTAGGAGCGAAGGACCTGCCGCTGAACTGCTGCCAGGCTCTTTTTTTTTTTTTTTTTTTTTGCTTGGGGCGGCAGAAATGCTGGAGCCAGCCCTGTCTCCAATAATACAAATTCTAGAGGCCAGTTGGCTTCCACAGGGACAATACTGGGAGACAGCTGAGGGTTTAGGCAGTGAGCAAGTGTTAACTGCTGGTGAAGAGGGAAGCAAATATAGCTTGCCCTTGTGGCTTGGGGATTGATCCAGGGAGCAAGCCTGGATACAGCTGCAGGTGAGCTGGAAGAGCAGCCCCCCCCCCCCCCAATGGGGAAGCCCAGACCTGCACAGGGTAGATGCCTTGTGATACAGCAAACTAGGATTCACTACTCCAGGTTTGTAAAAAGCGACAGTCCTGTGGCACCTTTATAGACTAACAGATGTATTGGAGCATAAGCTTTCGTGGGTGAATACCCACTTCATCAGACGCACGTGGCAGTATTCACCCACGAAAGCTTATGCTCCAATACACCTGTTAGTCTATAAGGTGCCACAGGACTTAGTCTGGATCTGTAAAAAGTGACAAACACGGCTACCCCTCTGATACTCCAGGTTTGCACCACACCCAAGCACTAGTTTCTTCCACAAGGAGAAGGAAGTACCTTATTTCGGGTCTGGACTCAGTCAGGTGAGACAGCATTACACTGCATTTTTAAGCATTGGGGACTCAGTCTGTCAGTGAGATTCCCCACAGGGCCCCTGAACAGTCCCTGCCCAAATACAATCATTGGTGCTATGTCTGAGTGGGGTATCTAGTTCTGCGGTTAAGTCTTATTTCCCCAAAGGATGTGGAAAGGAGCAAGTGGGGCTTTCCACGTTTAGGCATGGGATTTGGAGACCACATAGTGAACTGGGATACCCCCGACACAGTTCTGAAGGTGCCATTTTTTGCATTGTTACATTGACGTACAACTCACACAGAAGAGTTGAAAGTTAGTCAATGTAACTCACATTTCATTGGCCTAACATCAGTTAAGGGATGGAGAACCAGGCTCTTAAAGACTAGACTAGTTCAAGCCAAAGATGCTGCTGTAAACTGTGTTCATCTTGCAAAAATAATCTGTCATAAAAGACAGATGTACACAGTATCAAGTAAGTAGCTCTGTCCCTGAAAGTTTTTGCTTGGCTGATCCCAAACTGTACTTTGTCAGTGATAGCTTCCACTGCCAACAGTGCAGTAACTCCAGTTGTAGCTGTAGCCTGTGATATAGAGGCTGGAGTAAAACCTTCTTGGTGACATTTTGTTGTGTGGGAAAGCTTTTGGAAGACGGTCTGATAATACAATATGGAAAGCAGGCTATCTTAGCCATGTGCTAAGCTGACTTGGAACACCTCCTGCTTGGAGAAGATCCACTGGCAAGTGCTGCAAGGCTTGAACTGTCAATTGAGTGTTTTATTTTAAATGTGTTCTCTATGCATATACCAGAGTTATTTTGAGACTTTGCCTTATGGGTTGATACTAGATAGAAAAGCCATCGTGTATCAGCATAGGTGTACAAATAGTTCCTGCACTTAGGGTAGTTGTACATGGAGCCAATTAAAAAGTAAAGGCTGTATTTATTTGGAGGTGTGGAATAACTATTACAAGCTCCGTTCTGGAGGCAAATAAAAGGCATAAATATCCATCACATCTGCTTTTTGAACAAGATTATTTGGTAAAATACCAAGAACCAGAAAAACCCAAACCAGTCTTTTGGGGGTGGGTTTTTTTTTTCTCCTTCATGGCAGAGCTTCCCCACACACTGAGTAAGGGGCACCAATTAGGTGTGCTGCCCCAGGAATACCCAGCTATAACTCAGTCACAATTTGGTCTTGATTCTCCTCTTGCTTCAGGTGGGGAATTAAGCTGTACCATCCTTTTCCCTAGTGCAGATGACTTGGCTTTGTGAACCAGCTCAATTGGGTTAGCCAGTGTGTAGGGCGGTGGAGTCAAAGCTCTAACCACTCCCCACAGACCTGCAGAGAAGGGGGAATTGTGGCTACAGTCCCCCCTGCACTGTCACCCCCAAAGGTGGGTAGCCCACATAGTGCCAAAGGCAGCAGCTGGCACCTTCTGCATGTGCACAAAGGGCGAACCATGCTGGTACCTTTATGAGGGGTATTTCTACTGCAGTAGTGCCCAAAGACCTTAGTTGTGCTAGGTTCTGTCGGAACACAAGACACAGTCCCTGTTCCATGCAGCTTACAATCTAAGACAACAACCAACACTTGGAAGATAAGAGTGAGAGGGATGCAATCAAAATACATCCAATGTTTATTATGTACATTATATAACTTGTACCCATTGGTTGTCTTTTTTTAAATATGCATTGATAGAAATGGCAGTCAGCTACATCCCAGTCTATCCTTGATTAGTTGGCTACTGATTTGTAAGGCCTCAGTGAGGAAGAGGGTCCTGAGGAAGTGTCTAAAAGGGGACAGGGTAGCAGTCTTGCAGCTGAGATTGGGGAGGGCATTATGTACGCAGGACAGCATGTACGAAGGCACAGAGATGGCTGTAGGGGAAGTAAACAAGTGGCTGGGCGAGCTAGCTGCATAGCCGGAGAGGAGGAAGCAGGGTGTGATGCAGGTAAGAGACAAGCAGATAAGAGGATAAAGTTTCCACAAGTCAAGTTAAGCCCTTGGCCAGCCTATGCCTTTTAGCATGTCCAGAACTGTTAGCAGGGCCAACATCACCCCCTTGCCTGAACAAGGGCAAGATGCAGGATTTTGGCTGCTTCCTGAACAGGAAGGCAGAAGGAAGGTCTTCTACCACCCTTCTCCCCGCCCACCCCCTCGCCATTTTGCACTAGCAAAAGTGGGGTCAGAATACAGCCCCCTTAATTTCCAGGGACAACTTTGTTTTCTTATCGAAAGGTCATTTATCAATGTGCTGCTTGATACCTGCATCTCCTAGAACCTGGTGCATCAGTGATGATGGCAAGCAGTCTGCAGCCTTTACACAAGGAGAATGTTCATTACTTTCATGGGAGCATGACAGGACCAACTGTGACTTAAGGTATGGTAGTTTTAGACTATATATTAATCCTAAAAAGAATGGCATGATACAAACTGGCCTATACCCTGTCTTTTCTCCCTGCTCTACAGTGCTGCTCATGATTGCAATCAAAAGGCTTGGGACCTCATGAAAGAGTTATATACAAGCCATAGCACCCCTGCTACTTCTGCCTCTTTAAAGGTACTTATCACCCCTGTGCTTGTCTGTTGGTTTTAGCTTCTGTTCATTGTACTGTATTTATTAGCCAGAAGTCAAAGCTTGTACCTTTTCCATTGTGCAACTGTGGCTCTGCTGCCTGCAGTCTAAATAAAAGCTTGAACCCAGGAGGCAAAACACCACTTGATTATGTGACAGAAAAATAAAAGCATTAACAACTATGCAGGCCAGTGTCTGCCTGCCTTCCATATGCCACATTTCAGCTGCTTGTATTTTGTTCATGTATCTCCTAACACAAGTCCATTCTCCTGCTGGGACACAAGTGTTTGTAAGATCAGAACCTGAATATCAAGGTGAGACTGACTCTGTCTTAGGTGTAGGATCACTTTGTTCTGCATGTGACCGTCACCTGTTGTGTAATAGCTGAGCATGCTGAGGGACTTGATATGTCTGTCACTCGGGGCTAGATTGTAACTTTGGGCATCGCTCCAAGCAAAGGCTGCTCCATCCCACGACTAGCCCCACAAGGCACTGGCTCACCTTAGTTACCGTTCCGTTCTTGCTTGCTCTGTTGGGAGCAAGCACCATCTTGCAGCACCTTCGGTGCTGGGTCAGCAATGCTGACCCGAGTGTGATGGCAATATTTCCCCCTATTCCTTGCCCCTGTTTGCCTGCTAAATGGAAGGAGTAGTGGGGCACACTGTGTGCCTAGGCCAGTGCAGCAGAGAGACTGGCATGGCTAATATCCTCACTTCCAAGTCGCAGACAAGACACTGATCACCTCCCCACTAGCTTCAGTCATCTGTACCTCTTGTTTTCCTTTGGTCTTATTAAATTTGTATTACCTCAGTAAATATAACTAATAAAAAAATGATGGGCTTTGGCACAGAGCATCCTTAGAAAAGAAATATGAAGTTGGACCTGGGAGACACCTAATACCAGCTGTGCTCTGGGGGGAAGAAATCAAACTTCAGTAAAACATTCCTGATCTCAGAAGCTGCTTTCCTTTGCAATACTTCTCCAAGCAGGATCCATGCTATTTAACGGGCTGGGGGAGAGGATGGAAGGGGAGGGTTGGTCGGTTTGTTTGGTGTTTTGTCAAATCAAACTTGAACCATATTTCTTAAGCCTATTCCTTACCTGATCACCTCATCCTATCCTCACTCACTTGCAGGCTTTTTTTTTCCTGGCAGTCCCTCAGCCTGTGAGATGCTAAGATACTGCAGGCAGCCAGAAATTAATAGGCTAACTGCCATACAGAAAACAAGAACATCTTACTCCTTATTTAATCAATATCAACAGACATATTATCAATTACATGTCAACATGCACAATTATTTGTAATCCATCAGTAAATAATCCCATTAGGCCAAGTCCTGTGGCCCTGTGCAGAGCAAAGAAGTCTAAAAATACACTAGGAAGACCGTGTTTCTATAGTATTGGTGAGAAGAAAATAGAAAATGCCCCAGGAGGGGGCATTCCTAGCTATGGGGCAGTTCACCCTCCATAGAAGCGACCAGGATTCCTACAGGAATGGCATGGCAGTGGCCAGTAGATTTGTGATCTGCATAGATTCACTGCACTATAGCTCTGTGTAGGCGAGCAGTGTTGTGACCATAGCTAGGCGATACAAGTGGTCTATGTCCTGTCTCTATCTCCACAACACTGTACAGTTTTCCCCATGCTTATTTTTGGGCTTTGCTTGACAGCTTAAAATGTCACTTAGTGGTAAGAGGACATAAACTGTCAATACACAAGTAGTGAGTTAGTCAGTACTGTGTACCACCTCCAATAATTCTCAAGGAATTGAAATGCATGTCAGAGAGATCTGTTATAAATGCAAGAATTAGCATTACTATAATCTTTAGGTTGAAAAAAATCAAGGACTTGTCTTTCATGAGGAGGTGCAAGAGCCTGCAATTGTAGACTGTGGTGCAGGACCAGGGCCTAAGATCCAACTGCAGGACCAAATCAGACCTTCAGCTCCACCTATACCATTGGCGTGTAGACCCTGGGATCACACAGATATAAGTGAGAGGAGAATTGGTTGACTGTGGGCTACCCAGCTGTCACTGAGGATCCTGCAGAAGCACTAATGATGCTGCAGGACCCAGAACACAGCTTGATTTTTTTTTTTTTTTTCGGTTTCTAGGTAGTGTTTTTTGTTTATAGCTGTGAGTTTACAAACCCCAAGCATCATTTTCACTTGTAAACTGAGTAAATCTGAGATGGAGTCATTGCCATAGAATAATCCCTTATGCTAGTTTTACAGAGCCATATCCAGAGAAGAACTCCACTGTTGCAGTCTCCACTGACAACCACTATAAGAAGAATGAGGAGCCATTTAATATTAAGTACACAAATTCTTCAGTATTAACAGCCTAAGGACACCTGTTTTATTTTTGCTGCATCTTTTCAAGGCTCTAGTACTTCATGAAACCTTGTTAAATGTTAATGGCTATTGGTATTGTCATAGAACCGACTGACCCCACCCAAGATGAGGGCCCTACTGTAGTAGGTATTCTACAAGTACATAGAGACAATCTAAGGATCCTATCCTGCATTGCCATCTGTGCAGGTGGACTACTGCACCCACACCGCGCCCCCCTGAAGTCAATGCCTTCTGTCTGCACAGATCATAGTGCAGAACCGGGACATTCTGACAAGACAGACAAAAAATCTAGCCAGGGGGAGTATTATCCCCATTTCACAGATGAGGAAGCCCAGAGAAACTAAGTGACCTGTCCAAGCATGTGGCAAAACTAAGAACTGAACATAGATCTGCATCCCAGTCCAGTGCTTTAACCCCAAGGCCATCCCGCCTCTAACTGACTTCTAAATATCTATATTTGAAATCTTAAGCCAGTTGCAGCACAGATTATCAATGAAAAGAAGATATTATGGCATTTTATGCACACATTTATAGGGTGACCAGATAGTGTCTAAATTGTTCACACTTACTTTTTTTCAGGGGGGCAATAGTTGTGTGTATATAAGACAAAGCCCCTAATATCGGGACGGTCCTGATGATATTGGGACATCTGGTCACCTTACTTATATACTCCAGTGACCAAATTTCCTTCCTCCAATATGCTATAGATTTAGTACACTCCCACCATACAAGAATCATAAGCATGCATCAAAACAAAGGAAAGGTTAGTAAAGTCAAAACAAAATGCAAGAGGCAGCCAGATTGCTGAGCGAGAATTCTGAGATCTGAGGTTTTTGCACTTGAAGATCTGTGCCCTTAGAGGGGAAGTTAGTGTCATCACTTACTGACTGAAAAGAAATATCTCTTGGCTGTGTAGGTAGCCAGCCGCCGGTTACATTTCCTCCTCTCCAGACAAAAGACAGTGGCTGGCAAAGGCAAAAAGGAAACGAAGAATAAAACATAATGTGAGACAGAAATAATATGAGACAGATTGAAAATCTCTTCTGTATTTATTTATTGAACCACAAAGAAGAAAAACCTGCAGCATGTTCTGATAGAGAGCTGGATGACAAGCTCACAAAGGCAAAGGAATTCCGAGTTAGGGCTGAAATTTTGTCCTTATTACATCCCTTTGTACCAAGGCATTGCAGCACATTATGGACGTGCTGCTCATAATGCCATCGTGAAAACCTGCATTGACTTGCACTTAAAGCAGGAATTTAACCACTTCATTATGTATGAAGACTACAGTGAATCCTCCCCAAACTTGCTGCTCTTCTTCTTTGGGCGCAGAATAAATTTTCTGAGAATTTTCAAATGAATCTACTCATTAGTTTGAGTTCAATGTCTGATACAAGGTGCTAAACTTCTTAAGGGACCCATTTAAAAATTAATCATCACTCCCAAATTATCTTCTTAATGGGACAATAGAGACCCTTCAAAATAACCATAGATACAAAACTCACTGAACTCTCAATGCAAGATATATAAATATTTAGGATGAATGGTCATTCTTAATTGTCATTCCTGTTCATAACAGAAAGCATCTCTTTCACCAGGACCTAACACAAAATACGTGTCTCTTCCAAATTTGCTACCATTTCCTATTGCGGAGTGAAGCTGCCATTAACAAAAAATCTCTTTCAAAATGGTTACCGCTTCTCATTATTCACAATAGAAGTGAAGCCAAATTGACTCAGCATTTAAATAAAATAAAATAACATCCAAATGGAGGATACGTCAGTCTTGCCTCTAGCAAGGTCTCTATTGCCACCCCTTTCAAATCACCCCACTTCACACTGTACTCCAGAACCCCTAGCATGTTTATCACTGCGGCACCTCTCTCCAGGGGAGGGTGGAAGGGACCTGCACTCAGGCTAGGGGGCAATAGCATAGGAGTGGCCAGAGGACCAGAACTCTGAGATGACCAGAAGAAGGCAGTGTGGGCTGTGAACACTACTGCTCCTCAAGGGTGGCAGCAGTTTGTACTTTTCAGGAAACAAGTCTGACATTTTCCAGTGAGGTGCTGTTAAGCTAAGGTTTTTGGTAAAGGATTCTGTGGGAGCCACTTGTTAAAATATTCATACTTCTCTGGGAGGAAAAGGAGGATGAGGAACCGGGGCTGGCATGCAAGTCACTCCCAGGGAGAAGAGGTAGACAAATTGGATTCCAAATGAGACAAAGTGGTTGTGGGAAGAAGAGGTTTCCCTCACTGATCTCTCGGCCTTCAGATCAGAAGGAATGAGAGAAGACGATGCCAAGGAGAGTAACAGAAGCCTTATCTCTTCAGGTGATAGCCCGAAGAGCACACGAAGGAAGGGAGTAGGATGAAAGACGCTGTTTATCAAGCAGGGCTTGTAGAATTGGGAGGAGCAGAGCCTGAGGAGCAGGTCTGAAAGAATGTGAGAGGAGGAGTGTAAGGATACCAGTTTGGGCCTGGACTGAGAGGGAGGTCACCTGAGGTAAAAAATGAAGAGCAACAGTCTGAGGTAGAGAATAGAAGGGGAGTTGCAAGGAGCACGGGAGTAGAGGAGACAGGAAAAGGAAGGGTGGAAATGTTATGTGATGTGGGTAGGACTGAGCAACGAGAGCGGCGGGCAGGAACCAGAAGACAACAATGGGAAGGCTTGCAGTGAGCAAGTGACAGAGGAAGAAAGAGAAGACTGAACCAAAGGCCATTTTTTCTGGAGGCCTGTGGTATGAGCCAGGGAAGAGAAGACCGTACAAAGGACTGCTTCAAACCTGCTGTAGGTGGCACCAGTGGGCTTGTTATGGGCAGAAGAAATGGTGATGGCTGCAGTCATAGACCATGGTAACCAGTGAGCTCTGGTGCAAGAGCACTATCAGTTCTGCTTCATTCTCAGATGGAAACAAGGAGAGAGCTAGCACCATGTGACCATAGAGTCATCTGCAAATCATCAGCAAATACTGGGAAACTTATTAATAAATTAAGTCCTATGACACCACTGTTAAGTATTATTTTACCCACTTTATTGCTTGCTGGGTAAATTGAATCGCACATTAGGGGACTTGTTCAAGGTCACATTAGGTCAGTTTACATGTTGTAGGGCGGAAGGAATGGACCGTGCAAAGGATTGGTCATGTGACATAGAACCTTTCACTTTTAGGTCACCGGTCTAAATCCAACCCAGGATGGTACTGAAGGATAGTAGTTGCAATTTGGTGGCTGTTTGGTGATATGTGCAATATTTTTGGTAGTCTTCCCAATGTACAGGTGTTTGATAATGGAAGTCTGAGCAGAGAGAGGCTGAATGAATAGGTACAGAGATTAAGATACCTATCTCACCCTTAGAGTTGGCCCCTTCCATGTCAGGTTGAGATACATTAGTGATACAGTCTGGGGAAGTTTGCCCATGCTAGACCTGTTGTATGGTTAAAAAGAGGACTTCCGCCTTCAGGCCTGATAGTCTGTGATGCCTCTTATAAGCACCTGTACTCCTTAAGGCTCTCACACTTTTCACAAGCATTACAGTCTCCTTTCCTGGAAGAAAAATGATCATGCAACAGAGCATGTTTCACTAATGCAAAGACAAATGTATTACATCTAGCATTCCAGTGTACCAAATAGTGTGGTATAGCCCCACTTCCTGGAACTGGGAGGTTCCCAGTGTATTCTGAGCTGTTCATTTACTTTCCATTTGAAAACTGTACAAACCCCCACCATAAACAGCCTGAAACTAATTGTGAACCTGAGTGCACCTTGCTTGCTCTCCATCTGGAACTATAGATAGGCATTAGTGGAATGATAAAATGCTGTTCCTCTATACTCCAGTCTCTTGTTTTACTGGAAAAGTGGTTAGAGTCTCTGGGGAAACAGATGCTCAAGCACCCCATTCACAGCATGCACCCTTAGGCCTAAATATGTTATCTATTTGCTAGTAAGCAAAAGAAGCATTAAATATTACTGACAGTGATGAAGTATGGCAGGAATCACTTTTACCACAACACGTTGTGTTTTTCGTACTTACTTCTCTGACTGGTTAGAAGGGTAAATTAAGAGGAGATTATTACATGAGACCTTTATGTAGTTCGCTGCCCCAGGATGGTCACTCTTCTAGCTGGCTAGCAACTGTGGCAAACTTCTTAGCCTTGATGATGGAGATATCTAGAGTTGTAGCCAATGGAGAGAGAGTACTAACAACTAGAGCCTGATTGTCAGAGATTCTGAGCACCTGTAATACAACAGCCAGGCCTTTCCCTGCCCATGTTGTTGTTTAGCAAACACCTCTGACTATTGTGGCTAACCCCAGTGCTTTCAGTCTCAGGTCCTGCTGGTGCTTTCCGTAGTGCATCTTTCAGCGTTTTAGTTATAGGCAGAGGAAACTGGTTCCCGAGTCCTAGTGCTTTTCTCTTCCATCTGCAGTCCCCCCTGACTAGTTGATCACTTCCTTCCTTGCCTCCCACCACAGTGGATAGGGTGGACTAGGTTAGATAAAATAATCTACTAGGTAACATACCTATACAGCAATAGAGATGTCAGCCATGCACCCCAGGGTCGGTCTTGCACCTCTCAGCTTGGCATAATTTGGAGAAGCAGTAATATGAAATGTTCATGAATACTGGATATGTTTTAATAAGTGACATTTATTTGCTAGTGAGCAGAAGAAGCAGTAAATATTATTGTACATCAAGGATAACTTTTACCACAATGTTTTGCTTTTTGGGGGAAAAAATGTATCAACAATGCTCAGGTGGTCAGCACGTGAGTAATCAGTCCTATGGGACTGCGTCTGTGACCTGGCCAAAAAGAATAGAGAAGCTGTAAGTGTCTCGGCTATAGCAGTAGACTCGGTGTAAGCTCTGCTTCCATCTGGTTGACCTCTCCAGGTCTATCTTTGGTGTCTAGTAAAACAAATATAAGTATTTTCTGAGGATCTGTAGGAACCATTTTTTTTAAATGTGTAAACTGCAAATACTTGGCCAGTGTACTGCTAAGTTTTCCTCTCTCTGACTGCATCCGTCCTCGAGGCAACAAGAAGCAGCACTTGAGTACCGTGTGTGAATAGATATTTACTAGAGTAGGCCCAGAAGCGTTTTTCAACAACTTTCTCTGTCTGTGTTGCTAACACAACATTGTACATGTTTACCAATGACCAGCTTGAGCAGAGTCACAAATGTTTCTCTTTACAGTGAAAAGTAAGCAGAGAAGGTCTAAATGACAAGCATGGCTCCAATGTATACATTTGTCACAGATCTAATGTCAAGTCAGCAGAGGCTCTTTGATGTCACATAAACATGTCATTTTGAACTGACTCAGTTTTGCTGGCATTTCATCAATGAATGCACAACAAACCGCTCCAATTATGCTTCATCACTGTTTAACATTTACCTCTTTAAAATGCCCATCCATTACCAGCAGGGTGGCTTGCAATGTTTAGTCTCTGGTAAAGATGGTATTCAAGGACCCTAAGCCCTGAGGCAAATTCTCTCTCTTTCTCTGTTTAACCCACTAGTTCAATTACTGTGTGGTTACAATGAATTCCTTTTGAATTTTGTATTCAAACATATATAATATTTAGACAGTCTCAAAAAGATACATTGGAAATCTCAATTAGAAAGAGACACATTGGAAACATGGCAATTTCCTGTTTAAGGAAGCGGGGTGAGGAACTAGTTTAATCAAGTATTATTTTATTTGCCCAGTTTTTACTTCTATCTAGAGCCCCTTACAAAATCTTACTCACCTGAGTAAACTTGACTTGCATAAGCACTCCAGTGAAAGTCAAGGACTTGCATAAGTAAGGGGACTGGACTTTTAGGGGGAGATTTTCAACAGCACAGAAAGCAATTATGTTCCCCACTCCCACTCAAAGTCAATAGGCTTTGGATACCTAACTCTCCTTTGTGCCTCTAAAAATCTCCCTTCAAGATGAAGGTGCCGGTTCAGCAAAGCACAATAAGCATACACCTAAGTCCACCCATCTTCATCAAAGCACTTAAGCAGGTGCTTACTTTTAAAGTCAATGAGAGTTAAGCATGTGCATAAGTGCTTTGCTGAACTGAGCCCCAGATGTAAACCAAATGTCTGGTTTGTAATAATATATTGAAAAGAATTTTAGAACATTATTTGAATCTTCACTTCCATGCTATAAAAATACAGCTCTTTAGCTAACTGGGTGGAGACATTAAATACATTATATTACATATAGGTTGTTTCATGCAGCTCTGGATACTAATAATGCATAGTTTGAAATAGCAGTACTACCAAGTGCTGTGCTTACGGAAAATAATACATGCGTTCTGTTCCCTTCTCTGCTAGTAGTTAAAAAGTAATGAGTCCTTTTATGCTTTCTTTACATAATAAGCTCCAGCCAGAAAACTGGATGTTTCCTAGTCAATAAAATAAAAAGAAAATCCCAGTATGAAATGAACAAAGATGAAATGGAGTAAGTCTTAAGTTGTTGTGGTTAACAGTCAATAAGGAAACCCAGAGTTTATTTGTTCTGCTAACTTAAAGAACATTAAGCTGTAAATTTCTAACTCCATTTAATTTTAGTCTTTGAACTCAGTTCATGAAAATTTGCCTTCCATTGTTTTGTGTCTTGTTCAGTTTTTTTTTAAAACACTAGTCAGGTTAAAACAACGAGGAGTCCTTGTGGCACCTTAGAAACTAACACATTTATTTGGGCATAAGCTTTCATGGGCTAGAACCCACTTCATCAGATGCATGGAGTGGAAAATACAGTAGCAGGTATATGTATACGCATACATACATACATAGTACATGAAAAGATGGGAGTTGCCTTACCAAATGGGGGTGAGTCTAATGAGACAATTCAATTAACAGTAGAATACCCAGGGAGGAAAAATCTCTTTTGTGGTAGTAATGAGGTTGGCCCATTTCAAACAGTTGACAAGAAGGTGTGAGTAACAGTAGGGGGAAACTAGTATGGTAAAATTAGTTTTTGTAATGACCCATCCACTCCCAGTCTTTATTCAGGCCTAATTTGATGGTGTCCAGTTTGGAAATTAATTCCAGTTCTGCAGTTTCACGTTGGAGTCAGGTTAATGATTCCAGGCGTGCTCTTGCTAAAAATCCCACTGATCTTAATGGGAGCAGTACTTGGTCTTTTTTTTTTTTTTTTTAGAAGGATAGAACTGAAGGCCCAATGCTGCAGTCCTCATATAGGCAAAAGGAGTGGGGCTTTGGTTGGAATAAGGACCTCATGACTGGCCCAGGAGATGGGTATAAGGAGAGAAATAATCCAAAGGGTTGAATGCTTGAGGGTAGAGGTGGATAAAACTATTCATGAACACACTTCTGAAAGCCAAACTGCAATAAGGATTTGACCACTTCCTGTTCACCTGTCAGAAAACATTTGTAAGACCATGTTTTGTTTACACGAATGTTTAGGCAAGTGCTAAAGTAGGGCATTCATCAGCAAATGAACCTATTCCCACTAAAAGTGATCACTTTAGTTCATCTGAACAAAAACCATGCCATATGATTTGGTTGACAAAACCAGTTTGAACAGTGAATTCTGAACATTAGATGCAATGGTGATGGGCCTGGTATATAATATTGCAATATTCATAGACAGATGAAGATTTCATGATTCTAAGGAAATGAAGGAGTTAGAGCAGAAGAATAAGGACAATAAACCACCAAAAAATAGACTTTAACAAACTCAGAGAACTGGTAGGTACGGTCCCATGGAAAGAAAAATCTAAGAGAAAAAGGACTACAGGAGCGCTGACAATTTCTCAGAGACAGTACTAATGGCACAACAGCAAACTATGCAGATGTGAAGGAAAGATTGGAAGACTAGTAAGAGGCTAATGTGACTCCATCACAAGCTCTTTAATTACCTGAAAATCAAAAAGCAATCCTACAAAAAGTCAAAACATGGCCTAATTGCTAAGGATGAGTACAAAAGAATAGCTCAAGCCTGGAGGAACAAAATTCGAAAGGTTAGACATAAAATGAGTTGCTCCTCTCAAGGGACATAAAAGGCAGTACGTAGAGATTCTATAAATACATTAAAGGTAAAACAAAGACAAAGGAAAGCATAGGTCCTCTGCTTAGCAGGGAAGAGGAGCTAATAACAGATGAAAACAAGAAGACTGGGGTGTTTAATGCCAAATTTGTTTGTCTTCATTAAAAAGGCTAATAGTGACCAGATACTTAATATCATTAATATAAACAACAAGGGGAAAGGACTGAAAGCCAAAATAGGGAAAGAACAGGTTAAAGACTATTTGGATATGTTAGATGTATTCAAGTCAACGGGACCTGATGAAGTTCATTCTATGAGCTAACTGAAGCAATCTTGAACCGTTAGTAATTATCTTAGAGAACTCATGGAGGGCGGATGAGATCCCAGAGGACTGGAAAAGGGCAAACACTGTACCTTTCTTTTTAAAGGGGGACAAAGAGGACCAGGGAAATTATAGACCAATCAACCTAACTTTGATACCCTGGCATAGTCCTACATGAGTTAACTAGGGAGATGTGGTCTAGATGAAATTATTCTAAGGTGGCTGCAGAACCAGTTGAAAAGCCATACTAAGAGTAGTTATTAATGGTTAACTATCAAATTGTGGGAACAGATCTAGGGGGGTCCTTTGGAGGTCTGTTCTGGGTCTAGAACTAGTCAGTATTTTCATTAATGACTAGATTGGATTTATAGAGCAAGTTGTCATTTTTGGATTATTGCATAAATCTCTTGGAAGCCTATTCCAGAACTTAGCTATCCTTATAGTTAGAAAGTTTTTCCTGATATTTAACCTAAATCTCCCTTGTTGCAAATTAATCCCATTATTTCTTGTCCCACATTCAGTGAATATGGAGAACAACTGATCACTGTCCAGTTTTTCTAATCTTTCCTCACAATTCAGGTTTTCTAAACCTTTTAGTTGCTCTCCTCTGGACTCTCTCCAGTTTGTCCACATCTTTCCTAAAGTGTGGCACCTAGAAGCAGACATAGTACTCCAGCTGAGGCCTCACTGAGGGTATCAATGTATTGGCTGCATTGTTTAAGGAGAAATGGACCCTAAAAATTGCATCACACTTTTTGTAAAGTGCAATTTTTAGGGTCCATTTCTCCTTAAACAATGCAGCCAATACATTGATACCCTCCGCATTTTCACATTATTATGCAATAATCTAAAAATGACAACTTGCTCTATAAATCCAAAAAAGTGAGATAAGTATATAGTAAAGGATCTCAGTGCTTTTTGACCTCTTTGGCATCCACTGATAACATATTGCAGTACTTCCCTCAATTAGACACACAATTTAATCTTACTTTACTATGTCAGGAGCAATTTGGATATCTGCAGTGAAATAGCATATATTGTACATGACAACAATTTAATAATAAAAATAGAGGTTTTAGTAACTTGATGAATGCAGTGCTGGCCCTTTGTTACTAGAAGGAAAATGGTTTAAATCTATCTTATTTAAAATACGTCTGGTTAATTTAAGTTGCTCAAACTGAGGTCTGTGCATAGGCAGTCAGATAGTTTATCATGAGCAGTTATGCTCAAGTAGCCCCGGAGTCCTATGAGTGAGCTGTTACTGAAAACTAAGTTGGCTCTTACCACTTAGAAGGTGGGCTTAGCAGAGCTCAAACAAGGCGATGTTCAGCTCTTGGAAATACTGTGTAAATAGCCAGTGGAAAAAAATCATAACATCCATAACCAAGAATGGATTACTCCCTTCAAAACATCCATGTTTCAATAAAACAATGTACAGTCAGTGTAACTGACCAGCACTAAACCCCAGCAATGCAAGCTGAATGTACACGAGTGGCATGACTGTCACACCCAGGCTTATAGTGCCTGAACTGAAAACTGGCCATCTAAAAATCCCAAGACTTGTAAGGCATCTGAAGACTTGTCTCCACGTCAAGAAGGTTGCATAGTTTAGTGAATTTCTCTTAGTTGAACTTATAGTCTTTCCCTTCATTTCAATGAATTTTGGTGCAGGTTCTAAAATTGAAAGTGTCATCTGGGGATTCTTTTTTATTTTTTTCCTCAATTATTATGTTTAACAAGCGTATAGCTACATTGTCAATCAGTCACACAAGAACCTGATACACTTTCTGCTAGAGCTCATGCTGCAAAAGCCTCCGATTTCTTCGAAGCAGAGCAGCAGGGAGATGAACAATACCAAAGACACAAAAACAATCCTACACCAGCTGTTCTGGTTATGAAGACGCATACAGCCCTTAAAACAGAGGGGTTCTTGTGAGACCCTCTCGGTACGTCATAGCCTAGTCCCACACTCAGGTTGATCATCAGTATGGCAGTGGAAAATTGGGCCCAACGTGCATTGCTATGTGAAATAGCATTAGATGTGTGTTGCTATAGCTTACAGTCATTGTTTAGTACTATCCCATGATCCCCTCATACAACACTGTAAATGGTTCACCTTCTAACTCCACCCACTTCTACCCAAGCCACATGTCCATTTTATTTTAATATAACCAAACTGGGGGTGTCCTGTGTACTGCCAGATGTATTGTTTTCCATCCAAAGGCATCATACTGACATTGGCTGCGGGGAGAGGCGTGGCGGGGGGGGCAGATCTTTATTATGTTGGAATGACTCTTTGCTCTGCAACATGCAGCACATGGGACCATATGGCTCTCTGGTTTGTTGGCTTGTTGTTTCTTTGGTTTACTGTCACAAATGTTTTAATTATCCTATGACTTGCCATTTCAGTTATGCATTGTCTCTGTTTCCTTTTGACTCAGGGCAGCTGTTGAGTTCTCCAGATTTAGGGCTCAAATCTGCTTATCGTTATGTGAGAGCACATTGCTGTCTTCTAACATCAGCCACTGTGCCTGGGTGGGTATGTGCTAGGACGGACGGTCTAAAATCAGTGTGCATTCTCACTTTGCAAGGCAGGATTGAGCATTAACACTCATTTATGGCTTCTGAGCTTTTAAAGAATCTTGGGAATGCACAGAATAGAGTTATCTCACCGAGGGAAACAATCTTGTGAAAACCAAGCATTCAAACACTGAGCAGACCCCAAAGTCATATGGCTGACTTTAAAGTCTCAGGCTTTTTTTTAAGGTCAAATCAAAGTTGGGTTCTCTATTGGCTTTCTTGTTTCTGAGCCATTAGATTATGCTAACTTCACTCTTTCAAGGCTTTTTCCCAAACCACGAGGACTAGAAACCTACCAACTCTTTTTAAAGAAGCTGAGACTCTCAAATCATGACTTGACTTCAGCAGTTGCGGCTTAAAGAAAAAAACCCAATAAAAATATTGTGAGACTTGCAATAAAAGCGTAATAGTTGGCAACACTTGGATAATGTTCTGTTGCTGCTGTTAAATGTACTAGGAACTATGGCCCCAGTTCACCAACATATTTAAACGTGTTTAAATCCAAGGATATACTTGAAGTTAAGCACAGGTATAAGTGCTTTGCTGAATAGGGACGGATTCTGAATCAGGGCATGTAGACGTGCACGGAGAGGAAAATAACCCTGTATATTTTGGCTTTCATCTATGTTTTTCCTTCATGATTAAAAACTACAAAATACAGGGAGAGAAGCAAAGATTCCAGCAATATCCTACCTAAGTGCTATAGACATTTATAAAACATACAGCTGTTTCTCTTTTTAATTTGGAGTAATACACAGGGTGGTTGGTTGTTCCTACAAATAAAAGCACATGGCTCAAAGGCAAAATATTTTGAAGACAATGTACAATAAGAGCTTTTTTTTTTTAATCCATGTAAAAAGCTGTTTTATGAAATTAAGCTGGAAATATTGTAATTGGGAAATGACCACAAAATAAATAGGAACTTTTTAGAAAGACAGTAAACATGTGTTATTTATTTTCCTGGTAAATAGAAGTGGCAGATTCAATCAGCAAGAAACATCAGATAGTTATGACCATGTTAATCACATTAAAAAGTTCATACGTTTTGTTAATGGCGCATTTAACAGCATTTGCAGTTTAATATTAAGGGAAGTGACTAACTTGTATTTATCAATAAACTAGAAATAAGATGGAGGCCTTTCTTTTGATGTGGGAAGTAGCACAATGAGCCAGACATGTTGTTACCTTTTGCACTCTTTCTAAGAGGATGGAAATAAATACAACCAATTGCGTCAGAAATATTTCAAAACTATCAAATGGTTCCAAAGCTTGTACTGTACCACTGTGTAAAGAGAGAGCCGTTTCCATGCTTGCCATCTCCAAAGGCTTGTAGACATGCCAAGCAAACCTGGTTTATAAATTCTGTCTCTGCCTATGTGCTCTTTAAGCTTTAAAATCAGGTTCAGAACCATTAATGTTAGATGTGAATTGTGACCACGTGTGTGTAATGGCCAGCTGAGGTTAAATCCCTACATAATGATCAGTGCTTCGGGTTTTGTTACCTAACTGCTAGAGGAATACGGGGGGGAAGTGACATGGATGGCATAGCTCTGAGCTTGGGCTTTGTCTGTACAGACCAAAGAAGAGCAGATTAAATGTTTGTTCTTCTTCCTCTATATTCTGGATGCTGCCTAGTTCATCTTAAAACCTTCTACAGGGTCACTTCGCGAGTTGCACCAGATAAAAGGCAAGCTCTTATTAAGCAGATGTATAGATTTTATACAGTGAGCTAGTGAAATATATACATTCTTGTAGCTAAATCACTTACCTCCTCACCCTCCAGGACTTTTTGACACATCACCCTTGCTTTGCTTAGTGTGTGGTCTGGGAGTTGGGGAATTCTAATTGCTTGGTGATAAGGTTAATTTGCCCCTGAGTGGAACACTTAGTTGTAGCAAGGAGGGGAGAGGGTTCTGTTTGAGGGAGATGGGGGTGGGGGGAGATATACAAGCAAAAATAAATACAGGGAATACTAACTGTAACAAGAAGTTAGACTGATTTATGATAAGAGGAGGCTGCATGTTGTGGAGGGTATCACATGTGGGATTAACGTGTCTCCCAGGGTGCAAGTATTGTAATAACACAGACATATGTTTCTGGGGAGAAATCTGGGACTGGGGGGGTGTTGGAGTCACCCTGCAGTATAACCCAGGCTGGTAAGAGCCCCAGTGTGGCAGGCTGGCTGCAGCAGTGACTTACATGCTGGAGGCTGTTTGTGAGCAGTTGAAGCTGGAGGCGGCAGCAGCGAGGGGTTGTAAAGGGTACCCCAGGTTAGAGGGCAGGGGTGACACAACTACTCATTAGTCTGGATCGTACCCTGCAATGTCACAGGAGGACAATGGTGCTTATGGGGAGCCTTAAATTATGGTGTGTCTAGGCCTCATTTACCCTTAGTCCTCCTTGGGAGTGGGGCATGCGCTAATTTCAGTGGCTTTGAACCGAAGGACTGAAAACCTGGTAGAGCCAGGCCAGGATTCCAGTGCTGAGCTGTTGACTCACTGTGTGACTTGGAGCAGTTATTAGCCCTCCACGTGCCTCAGACAGCCCAGGTGCAACGTTAGGTAGAATATTACGTGCGAAGCATTTGGTACACACTGTGCTCCTGCTTTTGTGTGTGTGTGTGTGCGCGCGTGCATGCACGTGTATGTATTTTCAAAGCAACTGCATGTGGACACACAAATGCAGATATGTGGAGAGAGACCAGATGGCTCGGGGAGCTGGTAATCGGTTACAATACAAAGCCTTTCAGCTCTGTCACTTGTTTGACGCCAGACGCACTCTGGAGTGGCTGAAGGAATTATCGTCTGATGGCAGTTCAGTAATATGTATGGAAATAAATTCATTGTTTCTAGCGAGTAAGTATCCACATCATAAAACCCATCCTAATAATTAACCACCATAAGTGTGCTGACAGTCTTAGCAGAGAGGTCAAGGGCAAAATGCACAGACTGAACTGGAGATAACAGAACTTACCCTCTTATTTACACAGGTGGTCTCTGCAGCATGGTCAGCCATGTGAGGGGAAAGTCATGCCACTACCTGTAGAGAGCACTTCGGCTGTGATGCTGTCAGTCAGCCTTACTCCAAAGTTACGAAATTCACTTATGGAATTCTTACAGGGCTAAAATGCATCATGCGAATGGGGAGTATATATCCTTTTAATATCTAAACAGACCATCTTCCTTCAATCAGGCATATGAAACCTAGCAAAACATCTTCTGACAGGAGTAAAAAAAAACTTTCTATAATTAGAACTTAATAAACTCCAGAATAATGGCAAAGATTGTACTAATGTGGATAAAGAATAAAACTTTAACAGTGTGCAACCATACCAGTATCCTTATGGTATGAAACTTTGTGTTATCCAAGATAATAGTTGTAGAGCGAGGGGAAAAAATTCCAGAAGAAATCAGAGAACAGTGAGGGATGGGGTGCCAAGTAAAACTTTGTTCTTAGTTTGGTTCTAAACTGATGGCAAGATAGCATCTTCAAGGAATAAATGAAAGAATCTATTTTTATTATCCCTCCTGGAAAGAATAACGTTTCCATAGCCAGAGTAAATGCAATTTCTTATGTCCATTTGCTCATTGGGTAAGGGAACTGGGTGTATAGGATCCCTCTAGTATTCAGACATTGAAAACGGAACAGAAAGTTTAGTGTAGTAAATCACTAGTTGCATGGTGTCTTGCACTGCATATGTAGGGAAAAATAGAGCCCTAAATCTTTAAGATAAGTATATCATGCATGTATTATAAATCGGCACAATTCAGTGCTATTCTTTTTGCTTACAGACTTTGAAATACCATTTCCAAATAACACAGACATAATTATGGAAAGTGTTAATTATTGAGATAGACAGAATCATGAAATGTGTTGTGTGCTGCTAAATATATAATTACAGTAGAGAAAGGGTTACTGTTAAAAAGTATTATGTAGCATTGTTGTAGCCATATTGGTCCCAGGAAATGAGAGAGAAGGTAGGTGAGGAAATATCTTTCATTGGACCTCACCTACCTATTCTCTCTCAAAAAAAAGTATGATAGCATCGTCTCAGCTAAGTCACGTGAACTCTTTGCTCTTAAGTTCTGAACATCATTTTATGATCTTATTTACCCAGCTCATCACATACTGTGGGCTAGGTCTTCAAATGGTGTAAATTATTGTAGCTTCATTGACTGGGATGGATTATTATTTTCATATATTATTTTATTACATAAAGGTGCTAGCCCCTTTCTGCTAGGTGCTCTATTGATATACAAGAGACAGTCCCTGTCCGGAAGAGCTTACAGTCTTAAGTATAAAATAGGAGACAGCAGCTGGATATAAAAAACAAATGAGAGGACCAGAAGGTAAGGATGAGATGATTATGATCAGCAGTGGTTATAGCTCACCAGCTGCCTAACCATTGAGGTTTTTGGCATGAGTGTGTTAAGGAAGTATTTGAAGGAAGACAATGCGGTGGCTTTGTGGGTTTTTATCAGGAGCTTCTTCCATGCATGCCAATTTACGCCAGCTGAAAATCTGGCCCTGTGTGCTAGTGATTAGCCTCTGATCTAAATCCTGAAATCGGTTTGTAGCCAAATACAGAATGTAACTATGTTCAATGTGGGAGAGATGACCAAAAAAGGACTGAGGGATGAATGTCAGTAGGTGTCGCCCCAACCCTGCCTTATTCCCTAACCAACCTGTGCTCTGAATTGGACAGAGGTCCAGTATTAAAAATAGCATGTGGTCATGTAATCAAATTATGCCCACTCTGCGAACCTACACACATGACCGTTTTTTAGGCGTTATGGTAGGAGGTGGATAAGGAACCAGGAGAGGCGGTTGTAGATGTCTTTGGGCTTGGGACACACAAGGTGTTTACCCCTCACCTGTAAATTCCTGCCCATGTTCTGAGGAACATGAGCACCTACAGCATGTGGACAGCTGCTGAGCCTCTTAGTAGCACAGGACCATATCTTATTCAACGTAAGAGCACTAGCTAGCTGCAGTTAGGGCCAGCAGAGAGAGGCCCAACTTGGGGCATTTCACAGGATCCACTCACCGGACCTCACAAAAAGTGCTTCCAGAAAGAGGTGCCGGAATATTTATCCTACATTTTTGCTAGAAGAAACAACATGCTGGAGCAGATGATGCTTGTGTATGGAAGTGGAGCAGATTGCGCTGCTCCCATTGCAAAGCAATAATGCCACCTTGTTCCCAAGATAGTGGAAGTTCCTCCACTTCTCCAATAACCAGGATTGCTCCTGAATTGGCAGAATTAGGTAAGGCCCATGATACTCATCAGTGCTGAATTGCCCAGGCATGTTTGGGCTCCACTGCACCTCTGAAGCAATTCCAGGACATGAGCTAATGAAGCATAATATCATCTTCATGTGAGACGGTTGCAGATCTTCTCAAAAGATGATATTTGTACTGTACAAATAAGTACAGCTGGCAACTGAGTGCCAGGATTTTTGACACTTAGCATTTAGTTGGTGCGTGTATGCGTGCAGGTAAAATGGAATTTAGTCCCGGAAGCAGTCGGTAGAGTTCAACTTCACTGTGGATTTTGAAAGTAAGTGTAAGCCTTTATTTCTCCAGTTATTTCCTTGGGGGCCCTTTTAAAATGGGCCATCTAATGAGATGAAGAGGAGAAAGTTCCTCTCTTCTGTAGATTGTATTTTTATCAGGCATTTCATTGAATTTGTCCCATTTGATTGCAGATGACTTGAATCAGTCCATCATAAAAAAGGGGACAAGCACAGCCAATCACAAAAGAAAGTTGGGGGGGGAAGGGAATGAATGAATTTCTAGCCATTCCTCCCCACCCCCAACATTCCAACTAGAAAGTTGACCAGCTCCATAAGGAAACAACAGCAAATCTGATGCTGACGCTTAACGCTATGCCGCTGACGCTGCCAGTTATATTAAAATGAGCTTAGCCGCAGAGTCAGTGCCCTGGTCTTGTCCCCAGTCAGAAATCTCATGTTAAAGTTACCTAAACTGTTCAGGGCTGGGATTCTGTCTCCCTCTGTGTCTGTACAGCACCCTGAGCCGGACTGGGGCCTCCGAGTGCTCTCGTCGTATAAATATCTAATAATAAAAAATGACTGAATCTGGCCGATACCCTTCAGATTCAGTCATAGGACAGCAGATGAGAAAATCAAAGTATAGGAGAGGTGATTTAAAAAATATAGTCCATGGCAGTATTTTCGCTTTCCCACATAATTAAGTTCCTATACATAAAATGTATATATGAGCATGGTACTCTCTTATACCTTGCTGCAGTTAAAATGTTGCTCCTTTAAGTGCAACAACCATATAATAATAAAATAATCTCATGCAGCAGATGATGAGATGGCCTCTTCCGCAGACCTCAGATGTTTTATAGAAAAGGGAGTTTCCATGAGAGAATGTACAGTGTTAGTTTAACATTAAAACTGAAATTATGCTGTCCCAGGTTACTAGAGGACTCCTTAAATCCACGTATGCTAGTCAGGTTTGTAAACTACCAGCTTTTTTGGTCATGTCTGTCCTGTGTAAGGATTCACAATGCACCGAGTTAACTTTCAAAGTCCTGTCCAGGCTCCAGGGAGCCCAGCATCTAAAGTAGGATTAAGCCAGTGAGGGCACCCTGTTGTTTGGTTGTTGTAAAGATCCAGTCAGGAATCTGGAATCCCAAGCACATTAGAGGAACCAAAATGAGAAATTGGACACCCCTTCTGACCCACCCATAGAGGATTTTTCTGCACCAGAAAATTGAAATGACTTGCTCAAAAGTTAAAAGGTGTGAATGAGAGACTCGGCCCTGGTAGAATAACTAGCAGTGAACTTGGCAATGTAATGTCTGCTCTGCACTGTAGCTTGTCTCTTTCTCTCTGCCCCCCAACACACACTCGATAACTAGAGTCACAAAAGTGTTCTCTCCCAGGAAGGCAGCCCTGGCTGCAGTACAATGCTGTGCACCCTGTGGATGATGACAATTTTGGGAGAGGACTTTCATACTAGCCTGGTTCTCCCTCTCCTAGCTAAATACAGCATTGCTGTTACACTCTTCCTAGCAGCAGTATTGGCTAAAAGAAGTGAACTAATTTGGTTTTTTAATAGTAAAATAAACTCCAGAACTTGGACCTCGTTTTCTTTTGTCTTGGACCTTTGTAGGCATTTATCACAGTTCAAAGTAAATATAAGCTCCGCTACTCTGATTTAGTAGCATATTACTCTTATAATGCACTGGTGTTAATGACTAAGCTCGGTGCAGGATGACAGAAAATGAGGCTCCTTTCTGTCTATAGAACTGGCTGTTTCACGGTCAAGTTAAACTTAATATGGCCTGAACTGCACTTCCCTTTCCATTTCCACTTCCTCGGTCACTTCTGACTGACAATGCCACCACCCTCCTGTTTGCTCAAAACCATAACATGGGTGTCATCTTTGGTTTCACCCTTTCTCTTGCCAGGCTGTGTGTCTCCATATAATTTCCCAGATCCAGCCTTTTCTCTGTCCAAACTTTCATCCAGGTGCTCAAAATCTCATCATTACTGCAACCTCTTTCTCCCTGACCTCTGGGATTCCCACATCACCTGCTGCAGTCCAGGTGGGATATATCTCCAGAACTCTGATCTCTTCCAGGGGCCTGTAAAACTAATACTGTAATAATTGGAGACCTAGAAATTACATACTGTAAAATGAAATCAGCTCGCAGGTAGTACACCTCTACCCCGATATAATGCGACCCGCTATAACACGAATTCTGATATAACGCGGTAAAGCAGTGCTCCAGGGAGGGGGGGGGGCTACGCGCTCTGGCGGATCAAAGCAAAACACGGTTTCACCTATAACGCAGTAAGATTTTTTTGGCTCCCGAGGACAGCGTTCTATCGAGGTAGAGGTGTAGTAACTGAAAATGTCAAAAAGTCATGCTGCTGCTCCTCCTTAGCATTTATCTGCTATTTTTACATATTCAAACAGCATGCAGCCATAATTGTTACTCACGCAGAGGGCTGTTGGTCAGTCCTAGGCTCCTTGTTTGTCTTATAAAGCTTCAATAGGATGTTGTGAGTTATAATCAAATACTAATATCTTCGTTCCCTGGAATCATTATAAGCATGTACAAGGCTACCGCCGGTCAAAGGCAAGACTCAGGTTTGTGTAAGCCCCACTTTATAAATGGGGAAACAGAGAAAGTGACTTGCCCAAAGCAACACAGGCTTAGAATGTGCTCAAGGCCACGCAGAAGAGGTGAGACTTGAATACCCTAATTCCGACTCCCAGGCCTGTGATTCCTCTATGAAATGGTTTATGCTTCCACTGTCAGTGTGGTGGTAAACTTTTCCAGATTTGAATATTTCCTACTTTAAAAAAAGTCCAAAAGCCTTGAGCAGCGGGGAAATCTGAAAGTCTAGTATAATGCTTGTAAACCAAATAAAGGCAATTTGAAATCTGAAAGGAATAAAGCTTTTGAAGGTGAAGGTTTAAAGTGAGCCCTGCTGATTATCCAGGACTTTATAGATTCATCAACAAACAAATAAAAATTGTTTACTGGCATCAAATGTATATGAGCTTTATTGTTATACAGCCTCTTAACGACTAGGGTCAGCCCTTGGTGACAATTGCAGATTTAACTGATTCCTGTCAGTGATAAGCAAAAGGAGAGAAGTTAGGGGTGACTTTGTACAGTAGCATAGCTGGTAAAGAATTGTTCGCGTACTTTCATGTAAGACAGGCAAGTTTGACCTTGGAGTTTCTGGCATATCCAGGTTACTGAATCATCAGTGAATGAGAAATTTGTGACTGCTGATTGCTAGGAATGGACATAATTTTGATACTTATAAAAATGCTACAAGTTCTGATCGGCACTGGTGCACTAGCCTTACAAATCAGTCCTGAGCTGCTGTCACCAGTCTGACAATTGCATGAAATTGCCACAAGGACTCTCGCGGGAGAATGATTAGAGATGTTGTCCAGGGGCAGGACTTAGTGGGTGGCCCAGAAAGAAGTGGTAAGCAGGAGGCGTTTGTGGAGTTTCCAGTCTAGCTGTAGCAGCTTTCTGCCTGCTTTCATATATAGGAGAAGAACCAGGAAAGGGCAAGTGAGTGTGTAGCCCATTGCTGCCTTCTCTTCCCAGCTGTGAAGAAGAGAGGTAGCCACCGGGAAGTTGAAGTTGCCTCCCGAGCTGTCAAAGAGGAGGAAGCATGAGTGAGGAAGCCTGGAAGCACCTGAAAGCCCCACAGCAGAAGCGGAAAGGTCCTGCAGAGGGGGCCAAAGAGACTAGTAAATGGAAGACATTGGATGAGGAGGGCTACATTGTGATGTAGTAACCTGCTCTGAGTAGGGGGCAGCATGAAGCTGAGTTACCCCAGCCATAGACCTGGGACTGTGCTGAGTGTGAAAGGCCCGAGCCATGCCCTGCTTTCCGCATTGCTCCAGTGGAGACGTAATCTGCTACGGCTCTGTACCAGTAACAGATCATTTCTTCCTCGGCACTGGCCCAGCTTTGCTGCAGGTGCATCATGGGGAGGGGAGTCCAGGCTCTGCTTCTTTCCTGCCCACCCACCAGCTCACCTTCCACACAGATAGTCCCCACAGACAGCTTGCTTTGTGCCTCCTCCCTCCCTGGGCTGCAGCATCGGGGCAGGTCACCATCTGGCTCTAAATAAGCACTGCAGTTAATTAGTTCACTTGGTCAGAGCCCACCTCTAGCAGAAATCCCTTCTGCCTACTTCTGGGGCCTGCTGGAAGCTGAATAATCCTATGGCTCTCTTCAAATCAGGTCTTCCAGCCAACGTCCCCTTTCTCAGTAAAACTGGTTACAAGCTCCAAAGCATTGTGTGAGCTTCCTAGGAGTTCTTCAGTTTGTCGGTTTATTACTACTTATTTATTTGAATGGCGGTAGTGCTGGGAGCCCCAGTCTTGAACCAGGACCTCCTGGTGTTAAGTGCTGTACAAAAGACACTGGAAGTATGAAAAGCTCTAATTTAAACAAAATTCCGGCCTGTTTTGTAGGGAAACTCAAATTTATGCTAAATTCCCGACTGGCATAATGAAAGAATACTTGAAACCCTCCCGTGGAAGCTCAGTTGTATTTAACCCTACTATTTTTTTTTCTGTGTGAACTTTTGAATGACCTTTTAAAAAAGAAGAAAAATACTCCTCTCATATTGTCTTGGTTTTGTGAAAATGTTAAATTATTTTCCTTTCCTACAGGCTGGGATTTGTCATGTCTCACTCACTGACTTTGGCCACTGGTAAATTTCTGGCTATTACTTAGGCATAAAGAGCAGAAAGCTGACCTTCAAAATTACAGGCTGTTAAATGACTGAGGAAGAAAAAACAAAACAGTAGACTGAAGAGGTCCTAATATGGAGGTTTATTTTCTGCATATCTGGACTATGTCTCTTTCCAGAAATAAACAAGCTCTTAACTCAGAAGTCTCTGTGGACAGAAACATAATAGATGAGGGAAAGATGGTTGTATCCCTTTGGTTAGTCAGTCTGCATGTGGAATGGCAACAGTATTATTAATGAGATATGATGGTTATTACTTTACTAGGGTTGGCAAATATACTCATGTATTAAACCAAACATTTGCTATTAGAAATATTGCAGCCCATTATCAATACAGTAGCTTAGAGTCTTAGCTGCAGCTAAAGAGAGCTCACTGCAGCTAAGAAGCCACCTTTGTACTGCCCTGATCTTGAGGCCAGTCTGCAATGGGCCAAACCCGGCACAAATTAGAGCAGCCTTTAGGTGTCTTTAACTTGTGCTGTCTGAATATGACCCTACGGGGCCTTGATAGCAGACAGAGGTCAGTGGGGATAAGAACACTCCAACCACTCATCCTTTAGCAGCCGTAGTAAGAAGAATGACGAGGTGCATTTTAATGTAACTGGGTTGTTTGTCAAAATCTTGCTGAGTCTGAAGATCCCTCTTTGAAGAGCCGTTCTAGGTATACTCAGTCCTGCCTGACTGCAGGGGTGAGGGTGCGGGGTTGGGCTAGGTGACAGCTTGAACTTCCTTCCAGGCCTACATTTCTCTGATTCTGTTGTATTAGTCGCTTAATTATAGCACGTCATCTAGTTTGATAATTAAACTCCTGATTCAGTGTGGCCCATACAATAAATAGAATGTAGGTTTTAGGTCTCAATACATTTATCTTTACTCTTGAAGTCACAGCTTTTAAGTGGCATATCCAGGAGTGAATTATTATAAGGCGTTTCCTGGTTAATGAAGATAAAAGCCAGATGAGACTCAAGCTATCATGTGTTTCATGCGTAAAATTTCAGATTCTTCTGTGCCTCACCGACAGGGCTGGCTCCAGGGTTTTTGCTGCCCCAAGCAGCGCCCCCCCCCCCAAAAAAAAAACCCCGATGCCGCGAGGTGGCCCTCCGCCGCCGGTCCTTCACCCCCCGCCGGAGTGAGGGTCCCTCCGCTGAATAGCTGGACGTGCCGCCCCACTCCGGAGTGGCCGCCCCAAGCACCTGCTTGCTAAGCTGGTGCCTGGAGCCGGCCCTGCTCACCGAGGCTTTTTTTTTAAACCCAGTTAATTTTATTTTGAGATGAAGTAAATGGCTGATATGCACCAACTGCAAAGCTATTGCATTATAATACCATCAGTGTAACTCACGTGGGCTGAAATGCTTTGGTCTAAATTTGTTTGTTAGGTTTAGTATATGGGTGCTGGGTGGTGTTGGTGGCCAGTGATATACAGGAGGTCAGACCAGATGATCTGTTGATCTCTGCTGGCCTTAAACTCAGACTTTAACTCCTCACTGAGTTAACATTTCCCTCAGCCACTCTTACATGCATAAATATAATCTTTTCTTAGATCTTTCCTTTAGGCATGCCTCTGTACTGTTTACTCACCATCCATTACGTACCAAATGATTGAGTAACATGGATCGTCACTATAACATAGTAACTGTATTGTTTCCAAAAAAGTACTAAAGTTGTTTGTTAACAAATGCTAATTTTTCATGGGAAATGTCGTAAAATTATGTTTTTGTTCAAAATTTCTCATTCAGTCATGACCCCTCTTCTTTTTCCCAGCTGAAACTTATTTAAGTCATCCGGGAAAGAACTTGCATCCCCTGAATGAGGCTGGAACTCCAAACCTGGCCTGCCACAGATTGCTGAAATTAACATCATGCTGCCACTTCTGAGGTCCAAATACCCATCTGGATTGGAGGCAGCCCCCATGTAGTAGAAAGCATGCACAGTGATGAAATTGAATTTAGACTGGCAAGATCCCTTACCTCACACGAAGGATTATTGCTTATCAAATTATGGCTTTGTGAGCAAACTCATTATTCCGTTAGATAAATGGAAGCTCTTTCCACAAGGAGTAGTGCTCTATTGTTTTTAAGTTTGTATTGCCTCAAAAATTAATTTGGGGGAAATTGGTGTGAAGAAATTGGCTGTGACCTTGTTTTAAAGCCATATTGAAGCTCACAATGAAGCTTTATGGTCACACAAAATATTCCTGAAAATAGGGTTTTATTACGGAAATGCCAATGTAGTCCTAATAATAGCAGCAGAAATCCACTAGATGGTGCTGTGTTACACAGAGGTATCCGAGTTCCCTTGCTTAGCGTGTGAGCAAATGTTCTGTCTTGGGAAGAAACACTTGTGTATTGTTGGTTTGGTTATGCAAGGCTCCGTGTGGAGGAAGGTGTGTAAGCAGCAGGAAGTTTGCACTCTGCCAGGGCTCTCATTAGAGCCAGTTCCTGAGGCAGAGTTGCTGTCTGGAAGCTGGGCATTGTTGTTTAGGCGGAGATCCTTGCCAGAGAGGATTGCCTGCAGACTGTTGGACTACCTGTGTTCAAGAACTGGTGTACATGTGACTAAATAAAACAAGTTTCACTTAGACTATACCCAGTATTACCAACCCCAGCATTCAAAAGTTATGAGTCAGGCTCCCCAAAATTATTAGATTGGTTTAAAATCAGGAGTTTTAAAAAAGAATCAAAATGGGGTTCTTTTTCATTGCCTTCTGGTTTCTGAGCCTTTGCTTCACATTTTCAGGTTTTCTCTGCAACCATGAGAGCTAGAAACTTTTTTTTTTTTTTTAAAGAAAGCTGAGATTCTCATGTAATCTCTTGATTCCAGGAACTGGAGATTTAAGAGAGACAGCCAAAATCATGAGACTTTTGATACAATCATGAGAATTGACAACACTGTACAGTAGAACCTCAGAGTTATGAACACCTTGGGAATGGAGGTTGTTGGTAACTCTGAGATGTTTGTAACTCTGAACAAAATGGTATGGTGGTTCTTTCAAAAGTTTACAGCAGAATATTGACGTAATACAGTTTTGAAACGTTGCTATGCAGAAGAAAAATGCTGCTTTCCCTTTACTTTTTTAGTAGTTTATGTTTAATACAGGACTGTACTGCATTTGCTTTTTTTTTATTTTTATTTTTTTGGTCTCTGCTGCTGCCTGATTGCATACTTCCAGTTCCAAATGAGATGTGTGAGTGACTGGTCAGTTCGTAACTCTGGTATTCATAACTGTGAGGCTCTACTGTATATCCAGTCACCCCTCATCACTCATTTCTTGACCACTAGGAAGACAACCTGCAAGACCCTGAACACCTGGTCAGCAGAGAAGTAACAGTAATAATCATGACCTTTTGGTCCAGAGCAGTTTGAACATACAGGGACCCACACAAGTGCTCCATAGGGAATGCACAATCTAGAATCCCAGTTTGGGAAGGACATTTATTGTTAAAACATTAAATCATCAGGATTCATCTATTCCGGGAGAATGCCTGTCCTGTCAGGTCATTGTCCTTGTGACTTTCTGGGCTGGACTTCCTAACGTTTTAGCCCAGTCTTCCTCCTGCAGGCAGCAATTCTGAATTATCCTTCGGCAGCAGGGCAGCTGGCTCCTTTGTCGTCCTCTCGCCTGTCTGCAAACCATCTCCCTTGCTTTTTCTCTGATGAAGGTAACCGCCACGGTGTAAATGTGTAATGTTAACTAGTCTTCTAGAGAATTACCTCAACCAAATTACAGCAGCAGCAAAAGGCCTATCAATTCTGCTGTTGAGTGTCCTGGCCACTTTAATGAGATGCTAACTTCAAAGCTTACCTGGTGATATTTAAATTTTTAACGGTATTTCAGTGGCAATCTAAGACACAGAGGCTCAGCTGGAGTAATACTTTCAGCTCTTTAGAGCATGTCTTCACTTGAAACGAAGGTGTGGCTGTAGCAGGGATAGGCCTAGCCACACTAGTTTTAATCTAGCCAGCATGGGTAACAATAGTGGTGCAGACAGGCTGGAATGGGCTTTCAGCCACTTTGACCGACGTTGGCAAATTAACTTCAGGGAGGTTTGTGGCCAGTGGGTGGGGCAGGGCTGGGAGAAGGGCATTGTTGGGTGCAGAGCTGAGGTAGTGCGGGTGAAGGGTTCTGTGCTAGCAGTTGGTGCTGGGGGGTGGGGCACCCCCACTTTCCCGGGCCCTCTGGTGCTCTTTATGCCCTCTCTCCAAGGCCCCAACCTGTGCCCCCCACCCCTTATCGGTGCAACACCCCTGGCCTGTGTCCCATGCCTTCATCCCTTACCAATGCAATACCCAGGGCCGGCTCCAGGGTTTTTGCCACCCCAAGCAGCCCCCCTCCCCCCCCCAAAAAAGCCACGATCGCAATCTGCCGCACTTCGGCGGCAATTCGGCGGAAGGTCCTTCACTCAGAGTGGGAGTGAGGGACCCTCCGCCGAATTGCTGCCGAATAGCTGGATGTGCCGCCCGCCTCCGGAGTGGCTGCCCCAAGCACCTGCTTGCTAAGCTGGTGCCTGGAGCCGGCCCTGGCAATGCCCCCCCAGCTGAGACCCGCCCACTTGCCCAAAGTTTGTAGTGTAGACATAGTCTCCAACTTGTTTCTCATTAGACATTATCTGTGCTGCCTGAGGACCATGGCTTTGACCGGGATACATAATTTAGGTGTCCCTTTTGACTGAAAGCCAGAGCAAGGTAGTGAAGTTTGTCGGGATTCAGAGGTTCAGCAGGCATTACGGGGCACTATTTCTAACCAGAGACTGTTTTTATTCAGGGGGGATAGTCTTGTTTTAAATGTTATATTTGTTGTTATCTTTTCGCCCGTGCACAGCGCTGTGGATGAGCATCTAGGTATTTGTACTCAACGCATGTAGAAATGAATAGATGGTATTGCAGTGTAAATAAGTGGAATCATAGTCAAGAAGAACTTGTGTGTAGAGACCTTTTGAATTTTTAAGAGTCCAGTGAAATAAGAACTTTACTGCTTAAGTGCAAACAACTAGAAAAATGCATTTTCAACAAGCACCCAATAAAACTGTATTATTACTTCCTGTGAGCAGGAAATCCTTAACTCTGGGATATCATCTACTCTTCAGTGAGACTAAGCTAATAAACAAGTAGATAATTAACAAAGGCAAACCAGAATCTCACTACCAGTGACTCCATATTACAAAACCTTCTGGTTTTAATATTTGCCATGTATACATGAAATAATTTATTGCTCTTTCAAAGCAGTTTCAACTGTTAAACATTTATTGGTTTGCTGAAGGAAATAGGAAAAAAATTCTTTCATGTGAACATTAGTTCTTAATTTTAACATTTCCTTATTTTCTAAAATGGGATTTGATGTGGCAATAAACTTTAGGAACATTTCTAAGTGGAAAAATATTGTTAACAGGTGAAGGTTTTCTTACGTGATTTCTAAACTATCAGCTAAAAATGACATCGTAATTAAGCATCTAGAATGACACTACATTTGTGTAACAGAAGATCTGACCTCTCCTCTATTTAAGCTATGGAGAAACTATGGATAATATATGGTATGATTACATCTGTATAAGCAAATCTGGAAAAGAACATTCTGTTTCTCCAAATTTTGCTAGAGCCCAAACTTTAAGAATTGTGCATGTACAGATAAGCATGTGCATAATTTGTACATGCAGGAACTATACATGGAAAAGACCAGTCCAACAATGACATGCAAGTGACCCTTTCCAGTGATTATCTGGTCATTTGTGCATGGAATTATTATTTCACATGCAGTCACAGGAAAGCCTCATCTACACTAGTAAAATTACCCATGACCACCAGGGTATTTGGAACAGTTGCAGCTGAATCAGTGCTGAACATGGTTTTAACTGCAAGTATAGCTGAAGACAAAAAGTTCAACACCATTTCAGAAACCATTGTTCAAATATACAGTTTGTCCTTGGCTACATTTCCAACTAACGTGTTTAGTACCCGTTTGGCTGCCCCTGTTGTCAGCTGTAGGTAATTTTCAGTTGGTAGAAAAGGTAGTTGTGCATGCAAATTATGCACATGTATTTTGTGCACACAATTCATGCTTGTGAAATTCTGAACATTTGAGTCTCAGTATATCTTGACTATGTTTAATGATTTTGTGGCAAAGACATATCGCTTGACAGCATTTGTACATCCAAGATATTATACAGCAACGTCGTCAAAATACAGCCAATCTATTTTTATTTTCAGAAAGCCATGGCTAATGTCAAGTCATAGTGCACCTTTCATTTATTTTGGAAGAGAAAATACACGTAGTGATGACCTGTGTTATGTGAAATATTATCACACAATCAATACAACATGCATAACTCTGCCTTACCACTCTCAGTTGCACACCATGTTCCAGTTGCCATAATCTGTCACATTATAGCATGCAAAAAATCATAAGCCACCTTGTGACATCACTGCTGCTGCTTGCATACAATACATTGCTTACTGTAAACGTAAGAATTACTATAAGCCATATCTATATAAATCTCCTTTCACAAGGCCAGATCTTAAATACATAAGGGGATTTCACTGATGCATAAAGACTCTTAATATGTGGAATATACACAGTAGGCTTTTTTAAAAAAATTATACCTTAGCTTTGAAATGAAGCATGGATGTAGTTCTAAAGGAGTACGAAAGAAGCTTTGACTGTAAGAAAAATGATTTGATTCTGGAATAATTCCTATGCTGCTCTTTCCATTAGAACCAGGACTGGGAGAATGTGTTCGGCACTATCCATTTACACATGGTGTTCTGAGTTGTAGTCCATGCTTAGGGCTAACCCTGTCTGGAGCTCAAACCTGCATTCTTTTCGCACCCCAAACTCCCACTACGATAGTATGTGCAGCACATGTTTGCTGGCTTTGTTTTGTTTCTTGTGTTGATATGTTCAGAAAGTGTTCATTTAATGGAGCCATAGAGAAAGTGATTACATGGCTTTCTTCCCTAACCTTCTTTTATTATTAGTGCTGTGGGATATATATATAAGAGAGAGAACACACATAAAAGCTGCTGCATACTTTTGAATAGAAAATCTAGCGATTTCTTTGTGGTGTATTTAATCTCCTGCATTTTTTTCTCAGTGTTGGTTTTCACTATTATTAAGTAAAATTAAAAATTAGTGAGGTTGAGGTAAGAATTAGTGTTTGTAATTAAATTGTCTCTCCCATGGTTAGAATAAGTTTGATGTCAATTTACAGTGAAGACTCCTTTTTGCAGCACTTAGCTTTCCAAGAAATAGAGTGTAATGGGAAACATTTGCTACATTAAAAAGAATATGGTAAACCATGAATACCTACAGCTTGAGTCCCTTCTTCTCAGTATTGATCTAGCAGAGTAGCTTTTGTAGTATTTTTCTGTTTTATTTCCCTAGTTTCCCAGCACATAGCAAGCGAATGACACTGACTTAAGGCTGTCATGATTCACAGGCCCAGCTCCTTCGCTTTCCTACAAGGCAGAGCACAGGAACCTATCACAGCATCTTCTGGTGGCAGGGGTGCTGAAAAATGTTTCATAGTGGGGGTGGTGAAAGCCATTGAATCAAATTGTAAACCCTGTATAAAATGGAAACCATTTAAAGCCAGGGCATGTGGCAAGACCCCCTCCCCCCCTTACTCCTAGTTTCAGAACCTATGCCTGGTGGGCTCCCAAATCTAGTTTCCTCTGCAGTTGAATAACATTGTGATCAGTGGATGTGATTTTACAAACAGCTATTTGAATCCCAAATAGCAGTTTTTGTTTGATAATGCCTCTATCCTTTGTCCACTTTTTGTGAAAATTCACATGCATGGCATTTTGTATGCACAAATATCTCAGGTAGGGCAGTTTTGGGCTAATGTATATAGCCCCCATGGAAACAAGAGTTTTTGTACACAAACAAGAACTTGAATTCATTACAGTTTGTTTGTTATTCTTCTGTTTTAACTTTCCATCACCTATCCAGGTGGCAGAAACAGTACCATGTGATTTAAGTTAACCCTCACACCAGAAATAAGAAATATCAAACAATTCAAGTGAACACTTTGTAAAACCCAATATATGACCACATTTCAGCCTCTCTGCGTAACAAGTACTTGCAAATACAAACTACAATCTCAGAAATTAGAACTCAGCTGTGAACAATTCATGAACAGAAAAGTGATATGTGTCAGATAACTTGTTCACGTAGATAACTAAGCCACCTGTAGAGGCTGGGATACTATGGGGTGGGCAGAATTTACCTTTCATGTTTTTCAGTAACTTAGAAAAGGTAATAAAAAAAAAAGTGCTGCATCCAAGACACTGTTTAAAAGGATCATAACTCTTAGCTTCTTCTATCCTTCCATTTTTCAAAACTCATCTTGACTTCTAGTGTACTCAGATATGGTTTAGGAAATAAGCACTAAACATTTATATAAAAGGTATTTCAAAGCCTTTATATTAAGGATTTAGGTGTTCATATTTTGTACACATCCCTCTCAGGCAACGAAACTAAGAAAAGTGAGGGATACTTGCATGATTGGCTGGCACTATATAGTACGCGAATCCCAAGCTCTCATTTCATTTCGGAACAAAAGTCAAATGAATGACTCATGCAAAATGGTATGGCTCTTGCTGTCAATTTAGTAGAACTCTGATATGACTACAGTCATTGGAAATGGCTGTTTGTAAATATAAAGCACAGAGAGGGAGAGCAATACTTCACCAGCTGAAACTGATTTGGTCTACAACAACCCAGTAGTCCTCAAACTTGTCAATTCATTCTGCTGGTTAAGACCGCAAATCTATGTAAGGCCTCTAACCTGTTAATCATTCATACACGAGTCTCTTATTTCATCTAGCCTTATCTTTACCAGGTTGCCTTTTCTAGGAAAGTTCTCTAGTGAGCAGGAAGCAACACATTCTGCAAAGGGATTGAAAGAAGTCAACAGCATATTCCAAATTCTAAATCATGTAGTCTCAGCCTTTTTTCTCGACTGCCACCTATTGCACACTGAAAAATACATAGTGATTGGAACTCTGAATAATACTTTAAATGCAAATTGTGTGCCTCAACAGCTCATCTGATTTCACTTTGCTAAAGTTGCAAATATGTGTTAAAGGCTATACCAGTTGATATTTGGAACATAACTCTTATTAAAAAATCTATGTTAAATGTACATTTAAAACACTTTGTAAATACCAAAATAATTTTTATGTAAAATATTTACAAGGATCCAAGTCTAAGTGGAAGCTAAATCTGATTTAGGCCTCTCTGAGACTGAGGTGCTTTTGAAAATGTTGCCCCTTAGAACAATATTATTACAGATCATTCATACAGGCTAAAGTAAAGTAATGTAATTGAAGGAAGGTAAAGTAATCTACTAGAGAGGGCAGGAAGCAAAATTACCAAGGATGTAGTAATAAGTAATAAAGGCACCTAGTACTACAGGTAAGAGTTGGCACTGTACAGTAGCAGGTGGCTTATTGGGTAGTAGATCAGCCAGGAAAAGCTACCTGTGAGACTGCTGTAGATGTAGAGCTCCACTGGAGACCTGATGGGCAGACAGGTAGATTTGGGAGCCAGTCAATACAGCATGGTTGAAACAATCAGAGCAGATGAGATCTTACAGAAACAAAGTCTAGAGAGAGGAAATGAGAGAGTGCTCAGAGAAGCAGAAACAATTAAGCAGAGTCTCAAAAAGCCAGAGAGGGGACAGAGTGGAAGACGATTTGTTGACTGTGGCAAACAAATTGGGAAGAATGAGGATGGAGAAGATGCCCTTGGACTTAGCCAGGAAGAGCTCGTTGACGAGTGCTGTTTAGTGGAGGAGGTAGCAGCCAGACGGCGGGTCAAGGAGACAGCTGGCTCTGAGGGAGTCAAGGCAATTGGAGTGAAGAATGTGCTCAAGTAGCTCTTAAGTGACAAGGGAGGTGAGTTTTGAATGAGTTATTTCTCATTCTGTTTTACACACTGCTTTCTCCCCCCCCCCCCCCCCCCCCCCCCCGGAGGAACTATTCTTTGAAAAGGAGAACCTTCTGCTCTGTCACTGACAATTTTTAAAGATAGATGCTGCCTATTCCTACCTCTTTGGCAGTAGAAGTCACTGCAACTTACAGATCTTGATTACAGAAATGTGCTAAGCACATTGGTGACATCTCAGTACATCTCACAATGGGAGGTAAGCAAGGCAAGGCTATATAGACTAGAATAGCCCAAGAAAAAAAAAGGGTGGGAGGGAGATCATACAAAATGTGCCAAAAGAGAACAGTATAAAATGAGCGGAGAATGTCTCGTAATGCCGTCTTGAAGTGGATATTTGAAAATTTAAAAATCGCCTATTTTCAAAATGTTGAGGCTCATCTCATCCTATTAGAATACTCTGTCTGCCTACAACATGATCCAATTCCCACTGAAGTCAATAGAAGTCTTCTATTGAATTCAATAGGCAATTGAGTAGGTCTTTTGTGATTTACACAGTGCTAATCATATTCAGTTGAACTGAGACCAATGCGAGTTGAGGGCACCCAATGTCTTGCAAGAGGCACTCAGCACCTTATAAGATTGAGTCCTATATGAAATGTGGATTGACTGCAGCAAGACCCATATTCCAATAAGTTGAAGTCCCTGAAAAAATCTGTCCTGGGGGTTTGCCTTTACAGATTAAGTTTCCTGGCTCACCCTTGATGAATACTTTCAAGGACTTCTCTGGAAATTTTTGAAAACAACCAGTGCTTCAAACTTATGCAGCTGTTTTGACCTAGATCCTTGGCTATGGCACAGTGCCCCTCAGAATGGGGGTGCAGTAGTGGCCTTTGCACTCTCCCATTGCCAGTCTATCTGTGTGCTGGTTCTCAGCACCACCCTAATTTATGCTGGCTGTCAGCATCCCCAAAGGGAAATGTGGATTTAGGGTCAGAAGGATGTAAGGAAGCGCTGGTCATACCTACATTTTCTTCCTAGTGACATCATTTATGCCCCCGCTTCCTGCTGCTGGCATATGAACCACTACTTACCATTTATGTTTGGAGGGTTATCTTTGTGTGCCCAGCTACACTGGCTTCACAATCCACCGGTAGGGTGAAGCAATG